>NC_056730.1:192630872-192765872 GCF_019279795.1 Protopterus annectens
GTGTTAATTGGGGTTAGAATCACTCCATGTGGGGTGTAATGTAAGTATAGTCAGAGGTGTGTTAATCAGGGTTAGAATCACTCCATGTGGGGTGTGATGTAAGTATAGTCAGAGATGTGTTAATCAGGGTTAGAATCACTCCATGTGGGGTGTGATGTAAGTATAGTCAGAGATGTGTTAATCAGGGTTAGAATCACTCCATGAGTGTGATGTAAGTATAGTCAGAGATGTGTTAATCAGGGTTAGAATCACTCCATGTGGGGAGCATAGTCAGAGATGTGTTAATCAGGGTTAGAATCACTCCATGTGGGGTGTGATGTAAGTAAAGTGATAGATATATTAATCAGGATTAGAACCACTCCCTGTGGGGTGTGATATAAGATAGTCAGAGATTTATCAATCAGGGTTAGAACCACTCCCTGTGGGGTGTGACGTAAGTATAGCAGAGATGTATTAATCAGAGTTAGAACCACTCCCTCTGGGTTGTGGCATCACCTTAATCAAATCCTGTTTACTAGCCATGGCATTACAACAGCTATTGATATTATTGTCAAGTTTGGTTTAAGTAAAACTGCTTTGTCACTTACACTTTTTTTAAAAGAAGCCAGTTATCTTTCCCTTCTATGCTTGATTAAAATGGAAATATATGATTAATAATTGCTATTGCTAATGCTCATTGGTAAAGGCTATTTTTTGTACCCTAACATCATTATCTATCATGTAGTACAGCAGAATCTTTCTTTTAAGGTTTACTTTTTTTTGGGGGGGTGGCAATAAATGTCACTATGTGTGCTATTTTTAAGTGTTAGGAAGTTATGATTTCTTTGAAGTGCTGGGGATATGACTGGACAGGGATTAAACTTCATATTGCTGCAAACTTGACACTCAGATGACTCCACACACACACACACACACACACACACACACACACATATATATATATATATATATATATATATATATATATATATATATATAATTTTTTTTTTTTATCTACATTCTGATTTTGGTTAGTCTAGTGTCATTTGTGCATTCTGGCAGCAAACTTGGGTCAGCTGTGGAGCTGCCACATCATGCAATGCCATGCTAGTCTGATGTGCATTTGTGTTAATTTGGCCATGTATTCATGATTGGGGAAAAAACTAAATTTGCCTATTTATCTTGAGACACGATTCATACAGATGAATATAAATTGGCATAATTTGCATACAACACATATAAATGGCCCTGAATTTTTAACAAGTTGAGCATCACCATATTAATTTGACAATAGCAGAGATAGCTAGCAAGTGTATCAGGATACTACAGACTTATTTCAGTAAGGAAATATTTTTAAAAATATATTATAATTTAACAAAGAAACATTTCAAAAATATTCTCTCATTATTGAATTAAGGGTCATATTTAATGAATTTACATACATGATGTACAAGTTATGATAGCAGTGACTGATTGCTCAATTTGTGTCACTTGGAAGTTGGATTTCATGACAGCAGCAGTGGAAACAATTACTGATGACAGAAAATGGTTATTACTGTGTTATAATTTACTGACTGTTCATGCACGGGTATAAATGCAGCAATTTACTACAGTACTAAAGTTCTTCTAAGAATATCAATGTGTGATAAATTGGAAATTTTTGGAGTGGCAGTGATGCATAAAACTGGTAGTATTATAAGCATCTGACAAAGGCAGAGGTGAGCGTGTTTTTGTGACAAGAGTGGTTGCAGTCATTAAATGCACTATAAGTAATGTATTGCAAATTTCCCTGGCTATATTGAGATTTCTATATGTAATTATCTGGTTTGTGTTAAGCAGCATTTTCATTTAATGTCAGTGGCAGGAAGACTTGGCCAATGTTTTCTACTTTGAAGCTGATTACATCAAAACAGAACTGTCACACTTACTGAATGTGGCTCCCTTTTTCCACATACAGTAGTGACAGAAAATAAGGGATCAAAGCATCAAAGCAGAGAAATGATAACTTCAGCCACAAGGAAAATCTTGTCCTCATAGCAGCACTTAGGACATATGGGAAATTTCATTTTGGTAAAGGGGGAGGGGGGCAAATAAGCCAAGATGAACAAGATCTGTAATTAAATAGTTGTTGTAATTATTAAGGTGTGTGTCAGAAATCAACTATTGGCACAATGCAAGAAAAGGGCAAATGATAGGGTAGCACATGCTAGAAGAAAGACCAGGCTGAATGCAATTTCCCATACCAATATGGGTGTGGGTGTGGGGCACCAAATCTTATTCAATTAATACCAGATGAGGAATACTTTCAATTCATCTGCAGGGATGACTACAATACAGAAAATGGTTGAACAAGAATGAATAGAGGTGGTATGGACACTGCTCCAGCTTACCCATGTCTGCAGCAGCAACATCAGCAACACTCATCTGCTCACAAAGGTTGGTTTAAAATCAGGAACATATATTTATACAGAGACTGATGCTGACAAGGAATGATGTAATTAAACATATCACAACTGATTTTTTGCTGATGTACAAGTTCACCTAATAATAATGGAATTGAAGGCAGTGTGCATGGTAAGTGTCTCACTCACCACCTTGCAAGCATACATTGCTGTATGCTGTTCCACTGTTAATATTTTCATTTATTTTATAGGGTCAGCATCAAAAAATCAGTTCAGCTATACCAATAAATCTGAAAGACATCAGCAGCAGAATGAATGTTGTTGCTGCCGTTGCTAATGATGATGATGATGATAATATGACAGTTATGTCTAAGAGGTAGCCTGAGGAAAGTGGCGGACAGTCCCCAAGTTTAATGGCAGGATCTCTCCTGTTCTACAAGATGTTAGCAACTCTGCAGAAGGTGACAGTTTGTTGCAAAGTCAAGCACAAGCTGACATCATCCTTATAGCTGTACAGAAGGAACACCCTGCACATCTATACCAGTATCTCCAAACCCAGAGGAGCATGTTCAGGATGATGGCAAGCATTCAGAGTTAACAGTGTCCATAGTGACACCTTTGCAAAAGGAAGCCAAGTGCAGGAATTTCTTACATTACTCCAGGAAACAGGTAAACCATTGACTGCCTAACATTGTTAGCATTGGCATTGCTAGGACTCAGAGCACTGGCACAGAGAGTCAGCTGTAAATGGTCAGAGTCCTCCAGGGTATGCATGATGATTTCCAGCACTACTTAGAAATGGCACAGATTAGGGATAATGCCATGATCACACTGATGTGTGGTATGGTGGCACACCAAGCATCAGTGGCTTCCTCCATTTATACACTAGTTAGGACATACCAGAGTCCATCTGGAGTGAGTCTTGTAAGAGTCAGAGAATGGGGTACTGTCCAGACACACACCGGGGGGGGAAGGGAGGTTACATGATAACACTGTTGCTTCTCAGGATAGTAATGTATGCAATCAAGGTGAACAAGTGCAACATATTTTATGAATGGTTAGAGCAGTGGTGTAGCTGTTAGCATTGTGGCCTCACAACAAGAGGTTCTCTGGTTCGATTCTTGGCTGGGGTGCCTTCTGTGTGGAGCCTGCATGTCATCCTTGTGTTTGTGTGGGATTCCGCCCCTGGGTGCTACGGTTTCCTTTCCCTGGTACAAAGACATACATTCTGGTGCGTTACTTTCTGGGTGGAATAGGCAATGTCCTAGGCAGACTTTCCTGGTAAACAAATGTTAAATAAATGAAGACCATTGTCAGTGTTCATCTGCTCTTAGCATAGCCTCATATTTGATGTCATGATCCCAGTCATGTAATACTGCCATGTCAGTGACAGCAGAATCATCTGCATCAAATAGGTCACAACATCAAACCAACTCACCTTACAGTTCCCATTGTAGCCCCTCCTCAAAATCACTTGCACTATCACCAAGCCTAGCTATGGGAGATGTGGATAACTCATTTGATCTTTAACAACTGTGAATCAGCTTCAAAGACACAGCTGTTAAACTGGAATGCGGATGGGTGGGGGTCAAGTTTGCAAATGTATGCATTTCATTTGTGTAAAACTAGTAATTACACCATCAAGGAGTGACAGACAAAAACAATGCTACATGGATTATGATTTCTACAGGTGGCTGTTAGCTACAACATAGTTGTAGTAATGCATTAATAAAAATTTTCAAGAGAAATATATCATAAGGAAATGACAGCATCCTGCCATATACACTAACATTGTTGTCACACCACCCTCTCCACTATGATAGTTTTTGTGTTTCTCTTATCAGAAATTATTGTGCATGACAGTATAAATTTAATCTGTTGTGTAGTACTACAGAATAATTGCAGAAGTGATGGCATAATATAAAAATTAAGAATAATTCCTTTTCCTTAAATTTCAGTGAATTAAATCATGCAGGGGGATTCAATAAACCCTACATGGCAGCAACAAAATTCAGACTCAGTATGCACAATGTAGAGGCGTTCACCCCTGCGCAAACAAGGTAAACACCATGTCATGCTAATTACAGCAGAAGCAGCTGAATTACATGCTAATCAACTAATCCAACATAGTGGAGCTATTCAACAAGCTATAAAGCATCCATGTAGACTCTGTGCTGGGTTTTCCTGCGAACTCCAAAACTTTTGGAATACAGCCACAGAAAGGAATCTACACTGACAGAAAGTTGGGGGCTGCTGCTGCTTTAATTCATTTGCATATGCTACAAGCTGAAGCCAATAATGCTGCTGCCAATAGGCCTAGGCAGAGAAGGACAAGTGATTTCAGGCCCCATTTAACTTTTCACAACCTAGATGGAATGGAAATTATACAGCACTACAGGGTGGACAGGGACACACTACAGGAGCTCTGTGATCTCTGCCTTCCTCAACTCAGAGCCAGAACCAACCAAGTGGAACCCATCTCAGTGGAGACAAAGGTATGTGTAGCCTTTAGAATCTTAGCTACAGGTACCTTTCCGAGACCAACAGGGGACATGCTGGGGGTTTCAGAGACATCAGCAACTAGGATCCCCCACCAATTCCTGAATGCTATGCTACAACATGCCAGTGACCATATATATTTTCCCCATAGTTCTGAGAAGAGGACCAGAAATATGAAGGAGTTCTACCATGTAGCACATTACAATGAAATACTGGGAGGCATAGATTGCACACACATACAGAAATCAAGGCACCACCCAAAGAACAAGGTGGCACTACATAAACAGAAAGGGTTACCACTCTATCAACTGCCATGTCTTATGCAATGCCAAGGGAATCATCTTGAATTTGTGTGCTGACAACCCTGGCAGTTATCATGACTCACATATCAGGCACTTCTCCCAACTGTACCAGATGTTTGCTAGGGGAGCTATCCCATAAGGTTGTTTACTAGGTGATGCAGGCTATGTACTGGAACCATGGGTGATGACACCCATCAGAAATGCACACACACCTACAGAAGAAAGCCATAATGAGGCACATGCTGAAATCAGAAATATCATAGAGCATGTGTTTGGGCTCCTGAAGTTATGGTTCCGGTGCCTAGATACATCTGGGGGATCCCTACAGTACAATCCATGGACATGGACAGAAATATTCACAGTATGTGCCATGCTACAAAACATCATCCTGAAGAAACAGGTTCAGAAGGATCAGCAAGGGGAAGGGGCACACATCCCACCACCACTGCCAAGGTTGCCACAGGTAGATGAGGAGTCACAGGGGGAGCCAACAGCTGCTGTGGGTGTAGGCAGATGTAGGTGTGCTTAGTATGCCTTTGCATTGCCTAAGAGACAATGCATAGCACACTCACTCACCACCAAGAGGCCTAAAACCTTCCTCCTACTCACATACTGTACATATAGTAATATTGACGCCAGGCAGCTCACACAACCTTTACCTCCCCATGTATTAGGTGTGTACTGTTTGCATCAGACAGAGTCAGTACTGAACTAAAACTGTGGCAACTGCTGCTTTTACAAGGTAGGTCCTGAACTTGGAGTTTATTGTTTAATAATATGAATGTGTGGCATTTCCTTGTACTTCATTACTTGGTAAGGTAAGCAAGTAAAAGGTAGGAGATTTGTACATAAATTAACTTAACATGTAACACCAGAGACTTATTTGAGTTACATGTGTCCATTAGTAAGTAGTAGGCCTCAGGCATCAAAGATTCACACAGTCACACCTCTCAAAAGTACTGATTATCACTACATGACTTCAGTGTAACACCATACATTTGTTCCGCAAAATCATTAAAGAGAGAAGTTAGAAAGTAATGATACACATTGCAGTTTCTGATTTCACAGCCCTCACAAGATCATTCACTATAAAGCTGGGAAGTTTTGATCCTATCTACTGTCTAACTTTCCAAGGCCTATATAAGTCTAAGGTAAAATTACCAATTCAATACTGCAAATACAGATATACCAAGCACTAGTTAGCTATGCACCCTGGGGATCAGACACAAAGCTTATGTATCCCTGAATCCAAAAGACAGAAAACAGGGATAGGGCACAGTCATCATCACTTGCAGAGGGTGTTGTGTGTGGCAGGGCAGGAAGCCTAGGCTGACACATAAAGTCAGTGAGTGTGTCTGAGTAAGAAAGGGAAGCAGGCATACATTTGGATAAACCAACAAATGGCCAGTGAGACAAAATGAGTAACTGATGTGTATGTGCCTGTAGGGGTCCTCTAGGTGAAATTGGTGTGTGAGTGTCTGCATGAACACAGCCAAGCTCTGTGCTGGCTCTATGTCTTAGCATATCAGACAGGTGTGAGCAGTGTGTGGTAGAGGTGGCAGTTCATTGTTGTCATCCCTGACCATGAGAACTGGCTCTGCCAGGAGTTGCATTGGCACATCCACACCCACAGTCAGATGCACTGCTGCTTCATTAATGTGACTGATGTCTGCTGGATGATCTCCCTTCACAGGGACACTCAGGACCATGACCCCATGGACTGCTATGTCTGGGTGTGGCCAGCACACTCACTGACGGATACCCCTCATTTCATCAAAGACACCCCTCATTCCAATGTGTCATTCACCAGATCCAATGAATCAGCAACATCATGGAGCCAGTTAGACATGTCAGCCTGTGCCACATCTACAACCCTGAGCATTTGTCTGGAACACCTATGGAAATGTGCCTATGCCCCCATGATGCCCCTAAACATATGTTGAGTGGCAAAGAAAGGGATACCTGCACCAGGTGGAGGAGGGACAGCAGGCCCCCTCTGAGCACCCCTACCAACCCTCCTGCATGGCACCTTGCCCACACTTTGGTTATGGCCAGAGTCATCAGGCAGTGAAGCCAAAGTAGCCACACTTCCTTGATTAATGGCCTCACCCTCCACCTGGCCAATATCCGAGGGCTCACTGGAATGGGTAGGCATAGGACCTACTGGCTGTGTCCAATGGAATTGCAGGGGATAGCTGTATCTCAACCTCAGTGTCAGATCAACCTCTGTGCCCCTCAGCTGTGCCTCTGTTTGGCCGCCATTATCATCAGAGTCTGCTGATACAATGACATTAGGTGGCAGAGGGCCCACACTCCTACTGTCATGATCACCCATGATAAAAGGCAACAGACACAGGAAAACATTAATACCTACACTACTATAGTCCACTATATGATAACAAAGTAACAGTGCTGCCACTATTACAGAAAGTACATCAATACATACAATGGGTCTGACATCAACAGCACACGTTAAAATATTTCTTTAAATTGCTCAGCAGTATTGGCATAAAAAATGTTTGGCTTAGCATCTGCAGATGAGATACTTCTCTGCAATCCAGATGATAATGGAAGACATTCAGCAAGACGTAAGGGCAGCAGCATCACAATTAACAGTAACATGGGGGTAATAGTTTTACCCCTTTATATGTCCATTAAGTATACTTTCAACAAGAAATTGTCTGTCAACTCCAACCTAAGCTAATAACTGTAGCAATCTTCAACCCCCCCCCTGCTCCAAAAGAAATACACATGACATAGAAGTAACTTATTGGTTTTATTTGTTTTACTATACAACAGCATTCAGCTATTGAGATACCAAAGCCTACCTGGAAGATCCTCCTGGGACATGCTTGATGTCTCTGAAACTGTTGCTCCAATATCCAGGACATGCTGTACTGCACTATCCTGAGAGCTGTCTGGATCACTGATATTGGCCAGGAACTCTTCACTGGTTGTTAGTGTTTTTTCCCAAGCAGGCCCTCCCCCAGTAACCATCTGGTCATGGCCCACTGTAGCTGCTCTCCTCCATGCAGATGTGATCATGACAGTGGCCCTGTGGCCCACCTGCTCATATGTTCTGCCACACCACCCATGGCATTCACATCATCAACTATCTGGTGCCAAATATGCATCCTACATGCCATATTTCCCTGACCCCTTTCCAGGAGAAAAGCACTATGTTGCTTAAACACATGCGCTATCGCCTGGTTTCAGCATTGGTGAAGTTAGGTCTCAGAGGATTGACACGCCTGGGTGGCATACTCCTAGGTGTCTTAAAAGACAACAGAAGGATAATACACGTAAATATCACATAACTAAAAAATAACTGTGTCCAGATAAAACAGAAAAGGTAGCCACTCAGTATTACCCCCTGGAGAAACATACAACAGTCTACAGTTGTGAAATACGAAAAACAGGCAAGATGCAAAACAAGAAAAGTAACAAGAGCTACACATCCTTGTTTGTGACATAATAGTAACTCACCTTTGCTCCCCAAAAAGAACAGTCTATTCTTATTTGTGCCATAACAGTAACTCACCTTTGCCCCCCCCCCCAAAAAAGAACAGGCAAATGACACATTTTGCTAGCAGCCCATCCTTGAAATGCTAAAAGTGCTATCAAAGGAACTGTCCCTAAAACATTTGTGCATATTTATCACACAGCATTCCACTTTCATGTATTGCCATTCATGCACACCTCTGAAATGGCCTATGTCATCAATACACTTCTAACTAATGCATACAGATAAAAGTGTAAAAGCCTTTGCTTCACATTTTTCTTAAATACATTCCAGCATATGCAGTATGTAGCTGACAAAATGGAAGTATAAATTCTGAGTTAAGTACTCGCCTGTAGAGATATATCCTGAAACAATAACGTATGTGCAGTCTTCCCATTATAAACACGTCTTCACACCATCAGTTTGCCTAGCTACACTGTTGTCTTTTTATATCATAGGATCACAGGCTCATAGGAGGTTGCTAGGCTAATGGCCATGGGGCCCTTACAAGCCTAGTCAATTGTTTATCTTTCAAAAGAAACCTCAGTCAGCATCTGTCACCCCTGTCAGTGAGGGACATAGGTGGAACCCCTGGTACAAATTTGTGGTTTCCCATCCACTCATCAAGGTTGTGCTTGAAGAGGGTCAGTGAGGTACTCTATTTGATGTGTATGGGAAGTCTAATCCAGAGACGGGGCAGCCTCTGGGAGACAAATGTCTCTCCCGCATGTTTTGTTAATGCTGCATATTAGATTCAGGCCTTTTGAGTGGGTAATGTTCGAGGAGTTAGACTTATGGATCTGGATAATCTCTACCAGGCCAGGGTCTGAGATTGCCTTGTAGGCAAGACACAGATCACCTCTGAGCAATTTGTACCATACCAAGTAGAGTCATAGTGATTTGAGCCAGTCCACATAGGACAGGTGTTGGAGGCCATTGATTCTCTTTGTCAGGTATTTCTGTGGCCTTTCCAGTTGGTGAAGATGTTTGGAGAGGTACATACCAAATGGAGCATTATACTCAATTCTTAGTCTAATGAGGGAGGTGTACAGAGAGGTAATAACCTCCTTTTTTCTGGATGCAATCCCTTTACTTATGAGATGAACCAAGTAAAAGTCTTTTCTGACCACTGCTGCTACATGATGGTAGAATGTGAGATTGTTATCAACAGGAGTACCCAGGTCTCTCACCGCAGGTTATGTGTTTAGGGGGTTGCCGTTGATGTGGTAATCAGTAGTGGTCATGCTTCTACCAAATGGTAATGATACATTTTTTTGCTTAAGGCCATGACTTTGGCACCAGTCATTAAGATAATTTGGGGAGTCAATGACAGCACCCTACTTACAGTGGTTCGCAAACTTGGTCAGCCTTTTGTCTTTGCCTGGACCACTGAGAAATATATGCCAAGCAGTAGGGGTCCCAGGACATATCCCTGGGGAACTCCACTAGTGACAGGTCTGCTATTAGAGGTGGAGGTGCCTATTTTGACTTTGAGGGTCCTGTCGGTGAGCCAGTTGGCCATCTACCTGATGAGATAGGGATTTACACTGAGTTGTGTTAGTTTTTCAATGATGCCCGAGTGGGGGATTTTGTCAAAGGCCTTGGCCAAGTCAAGGTAAGCTGTATCATCTCATCTCATATGGTGTAGACTCAGGGCTTTTAGCATGGTGAAGATGGAAATGAGGTGTGAACTCATTAGACTTGCTGAATCCCAAATTCTTGGATCCATGTAGGAGATGTAAACATAGTGCAGGCATTTCCTCAGTATTTGTGCTTAACTCGCTCACTCCAATGGAGCTCAGGAAGTTTGGCATGTAACTTCCGATGGGCGGAGCCTAAGCCTTTTGACAGAATCAAATTATGTCCTCACATTTCAAACAAATGTTCATATCTCTGGAACTGTAGGGGTTATGAAAGACGTATAAATGGCAACCTCTTCAGCACAAACTGTTTTTATAGTGATATTATTCTTTAAGTCTTAAACCACATTGTATATGTCAGAGTAAACACAGTAACTATTACATTTGTAATATTTTGTAAACAACTTACAATATCTCAGCAACCACTCAAGTTACGCACATACCATCAACAACATTTTATTCATTTAGCTGAGAGCTTTCATATGAGGTGAATGAGTTCTGTCTGTATTATCTGGTTGTTGAGATATTTAGAAAAATGTGGAAATTATATCTATATAAATTAATATCAGAAAAATAACAGTTAATATCTATTTACATGCAGTAGACAGAAGTCAAATATTAATGCAGTTTTAGAAAAAAAATGGAAATAAAGTGCTCACCACAAAAACGACCATAAAACAGTTAAAAAGAGCACTTTGGAAGAAACCACCAAGCTGTTGAGTGTAATTCTTTAATTCCACAATAAAATGATGTACCACCAGACAATAAACCACATGAAAGCTCACAACTTTAAAATTGCATTTTCATCACTATAAGGACTTCGTCAGATGAATGCATACCATTTAGTTGTGCCTAAATATATACTCCATTCAGTCACCCATGACCAATCACAAAGGAAACCCTCATTAAAATACATACATAGTTAAAACTGTATTTACTAAAACAACAAATATAAAAAATGAATAAATAAATATTACCACATTATAAATCCTTTTTAAAACAATAAATACTGCTTTCATTAATGCAGTTGAGTTTGCCATTATGCAAGCTTTAAGATGAAGTCTTTTAAAATCTTGTAGATATCATGGTTTGGAATTATTGAAGCAAATATGGACAAGCAATATTTGATGCTTAGAGGCATCAGTAGGAGTTAACTGCAGATGCACTTGCAGGTGTCGACACAATGTAATGAGTAAATGGATTGCAACTGAGAATGATTACTGACTGGGAGAAGGAAAACACAACACTGCAGGCTGCCTTACTTCCACTGAATGTGTCAAGTTAGATCTACAAAGAGTTAGCTGTAGGGTTGGAAATATACGTAAACACCTCACAATTCACAGGGTGTGCTCCTTAACATCCAACTTGCCCAATTGTTGGCAACGGCATATGATATTATTTCCATTTAATATAATCACACATTTTAAGGCCAAGGATATAGAATGGATTACCCACTGTATGTCTCAGATTACTGGTCAGATAGCTGAAGAATAATCAACAGACAGAGAAATGTAAGACAGAGCTGTATATGTGCAAGCAATAATCATAACAGGTTGTGTGATCAGTAGGTACACTACATCCAAAAATAATACATGTACAAATAACAGTTGTATGGTTTAATATCACTGTAGATGCTGTTGCAGTTGGCTGTGTGCAGACTATGTTCAGTTCATTGATGCAAAGCTGTTTTTATGGCAAAGAGGGATAATGTTCCCATTCTGTGTTCTGAAGGTGCACTGGCATGAGAGTTTAAATCCAGATATATGTAGACCATACCTCTCAACATATTAGAGCATAAAAGCTGGACAAAGCCTAAAATGATGGGTGGCAAATAGGGACAGATTTCAAATATTTGGTCTTACAAACTTAGAAAGTTTATAGAATAATAGGTTTTGCATTAGCATGAATTTTCCAAAGGATGTGGGGTCTTAAACTCAAATGTTTGTCATTATGTAATTACTCCAATCCTCAACTCTTTATCAGAAAGGGACAGATATTAGGGGGAACACACCAAAAATATGAGGCAAAATCTGGACATTCTCCAAAAACCTGTACAGCTGACATGCATGATAGACTTATCTCCTGTGACCCATCATTTTCTTGTGTGTATGTCATACACTGATTTTCCTCATTTCAGCTACTTGCCTCTTTTGTTCTTTTCCCTCCTTTTCTGTCTTTGTTTGTCTATTTTTTTGGTGGGGACCAGTATTTATACTATGTGGCGAGTAGCACAATCATGGGAACAAAGGAAATGAATGACAGGTTTGGCTGGACTTATCTGGTTTGCACAAAGCACAACAGTGAATAAACTGTGCATTGGACCACCCAGAAAGCAGACATGGCCCAGACAGCCAAAAATAGAAACCAGATACATTCAATTAATACTACTGGGCATCACACAAGCCCACTAAGCAGTGTTGCACTGTGGTTAACAGCAAGACTTTAAGAATGATTAGTAAAATAAGGAATGTCATGTATAAGTGTATGGCTGAATTACAGATTGTCCTGGCTTCTTGTACAGGGTGTGTAGCCTTCTTTTTACTGTTGTGACATTGCAGTTTATAGCAATGAACTGCATCATAGACAAGTGATATTTCAACCTTCTTGTGGCAACAGGTGTAAGTGTAGGACTGCCATACACATGGCACTGGGTTCTAATACAGGATATTTCATACACTTTTCCTCTTGACCCACTTCTCATTATTGCTACTTTCATTTAAAACACTTTAGATAGTAGTCCTGATAATCATTATATGTATGAGGGATGAGACAGCATTATTGTGTCAGTTATGTATTTATTTATCTAGGTATGTATTATCACATTTATTAGCAGATGCCTGTGGGTATACATTGTACTAAAGTCCTGTAAGTGTAATGCTGCTATGTGGATCTGCAAGGCCTTTACATTTTCCAAAGACACATACACAACTGTCTCTACATCCAATAACCTTGCAATTGCAATAATTGATTTGAATTCCTCACTGCTTGGCACTGCTGCTCTCCACTTACCATTGAGCAAATGCATTGCTTGGGGGTGCACATCCCCAAGCAATGTGATTGCCCAGTGGTAAGCAGAGCGCAACAGTGCCAGTGTGCACACTCCAGTAAATGTGATAACTGGGAAACATCAGTCTCTGTTGCTCTAGATCTTCTCATAGGCATGGCGGGCATTTATGGGGAAGGTGCTAGGTTTGGGCCACAGAAGTGGGGTGTCGCAGAGTCCAGGATATTCATCAAACTCCTAATTAAGAATCAAGGCCAAAGGCTTCTGCAGGGGGTCTGTTCTGGCTCCCAGTACAAGTCTGTGGCTTGGGATAGTTTAGTCCAGGTGGCATCCAGGGCCACAGGTATTCTCTGCACTGGAGAGTAATGTAGGCATCTTTTCAATGACCTACAGAGGAGGAACAGGGATACACTCAACTCTTGGATTGAGGAATTTAGGATGCAATACATCCCACACCTGTGTAAGCATCAACTATACACAGTACTTGTAAGACTTAGAAAATTGAATATAGGCAAGACTGGTATGCATAATAGTGTTCTGTTCTTTTCTGTTTTTTCCACAGCTGCCAGTGATTGGGAGTGCAATGTCAGAGCCCATGGGGATAGACTGGCAAGGTTGATGGAAGCATGTGGTATGTATGCAGCAGAAGAGTACTGTTATTGTAGCATTAAAAATTAAAGATAGCTTTTTTGGCATTTTATAGAGTTGCATCAAATTGAGCATGTATATCTCAACTGTAAAAGCAAGTATGCATGTATTAATCTGTAGCACAAACCAGTTGTAAGATTCCAATGATAGACTTTAGTTTGAGGTTGTGGGTTCAAATACCACACTTCCCAACTATACAATACTGTTATTTTTTTCAATAATATTGTCATTAAATTTAAACTTCTATACCAGTGGCAGAAATGGCCTGCTGTAAACTGTAATCTGTTTAACTGGAACATGCATATGTGCAATATATGCACATTTCGAGGATTACTTGCTGCAATCTGTAGTATAGTGTGCATCTGTTAGGAGGTGTACACTTAAATTTAAAAGTTAAGATAATAGATTTAAATAATTGTATTATTGTATTGTATGTCACATATGAAAGTACTAATCTTATATCTTTTTTCTCTCACCCCAAGCCTTATCTTTATTTTTTTTCATGTTATTTTTGTTTTATTTTACATTGTGTATTAAAATAATTTTTGTTTAATGTTTTTTTTATTTAATTTTCTTTTCTTTTATGAGTAATTTTTGCATTTTAGTTTCATTTTGTTTTATGTTATTGTAAAAAATAATTTATTTTATTTATTTATTTTTTTTATTTTCTTGTTTTATTTTTATGATGTGTGGTTAAATTGTATCCATGTCATCCATGAGTACCACATCACTAAATGATTGACAGTACAGTGGGGTAGGCCAACTCCAATGGATCTACCTTCCCCTTCCTTTACCACCTCCAGCACCGATGAACAACACGTCTGGGAGCCAACCTGGTAGCACTGCATCTGCTGTTCCTGCACTATCTGCACCCTCAGGTAGTCCTGCCCTGGAGGCTGGTCCAGTGGTACCCTCCATGAGCACGGGTTGAGGTGGTGATTTCATCATCTGTAGCGAGTTGCTAGGGATGGTACATGGAGTTGTGCACCACACTGTTGGTGCATTCCTATGCTGCCCAGAGAGGCTGCTCTCCCCCATTTTACATAGTACTAGGAGGAGGAGGAGCAGAAGACATCAAGCACTCCAGCCACCAGCAAAGTGAAATGACAATGATGACAGTCCAGTGGGTGAGGACTCAATTCTCACTGTCTCTCAGTTTGATGACCATGGGTTTTAGATGTCCCCACCCTCATCCCAATCATGGTGCCCCCCCCAACCTTTTGTGTCCAACACTATCACTGTCTCTTGTCTTGTCTGTCTGAAATTGCTTCCTCACCTACCCAACTTACCTGACCCATACATACATACGTCTCTTCCCCAACATTATTCTCTCCCACATAAAATAAATGGGCACCTGTCTCAGCAAAAAAAAAAATAAAAATAAATAAATAAAAATCATCCCATACATAGCTCTCTATTTTGCACACACTTTATTCAGTCCAATTCACTATACAACAAGATTGTGTTGTGGTCATCCCTCTCTCTAGAGCTCACAGTTCAAATTCAGTTAATATTTTGCACATATGTTCAATTTACACTGTTAAAGAAATGGATATCTATGGTTCTTTCCTACCTCCCTCCTGCACATTCCTGTAATACTTTCCCTTTGTTCCCCCCACTTGCTCCCCACTTTGATACATTCCTATCTACCAAATTTCACCACTTTAATCTGTTCAAGAAATGGAATCACACACAACACACATAAGCTGCTGCAAAAGCAATGGATCCCTTCACTTTTTGTATTTCATGTTTGTGGTGGGGTGTGCTTAGCACACCAACTCGCAGCAATGGTAAGCAGCAGCAAAATGCTGTGGTTACCTCCACACAGTGCTGCTTAACACTGCTGTCCTATGCGAACACACAGGAACACATGTACTATAAACAATTCATGTCATTACAATATCACTCTGTAATTAAAAGTATTTAAAAGTATTAGATACACCTAGATTTGAACCTAGTACCACCTGGCCCCAAAAAGGAATGTATCAATGCATTAACACATGTTACTCCAAAGTCAGTTAAGCAACAGGTGTGTTTCCTAGACTCAATATTAACTATCAGACTTTAGCACTGCAGCTTGCATTTGCACACTCTTTACCTACATGCAAACATGTGTATCTCACATGCGTTTACACTTTGCTAACCATCCCACAATCCCGCTGCCTACTCCGCTATGGAAATATTATCTATTACTGCTGTTCACTGTCCATTTCTTATCTATGACATGACATTACATGTGGAAACATTACAATCTGAAAGCCCTATCACACATAATGTCACATATTTACAATACAGCCATGTGTGTCCACCCCCCCCAAGCACAGCAACCCTGGTGTCTCAGTACTTTTTCTACACATACTGTAGATCAACCACACTACACAATGTAATATAAAATGTTGTGTGATATGCAATGCACATCAATCTGGTAACATTCAGAACTACAAATATTGAACCATACACCTAAAAAGCCTTTTCTGCAAGGCTGGGGAAGGAATCAGCATGGAACATATCCACAGGGACATAGGTGACCTTTGACACACTTGACCTGACACATTTTGTTGTTGTCAAGGGTAGAACTTGCTTTTTTAACCTTGTGGACTTTTTTGATACTGACCCCAAAGACTTTGATGAGGGATAAGCCTATGAATTATCCAAGCCCTTTGACACTATCCCCCATTCATGTCTCATAGTGAAGATCTCCCCATGTGAGAATTAAGCAATAGAGTAGTAGATGGATAGCCAACTGGCTCACCAGCGGGACACATGATCTCAAAATTGGGGACTGCACCTCTGCCACTAGCCACTTACCATTAGGATATCACAAGGATCTGTGCTGGGCAGTCACCTGTTTGCAGACTACTTCCCTGAAGTGCAGGCAATGATAGATGGCCTCTGGTTTACCAAAACTGCAGATGACTGTAACTGGATGCACTCATATAGAGTCCCCAATGATGGTAACATATTACAGAAGGGCTGACACACACAAATGATTGGTACCAAACTGATGGACTGAACCTTAAAGCATGCAATGCCTTATTGTCCCCTTTGGCCAATGAAGTACCCCTGCTAATTATGATATACAGAGCACCCCTCTCAGCTCAAATGCAGTGTTGTGAGACTTGGGAATATATGTTAACAGCAATCAACATTTTCATCACTGTGCCCATAGTGGTGACATGCACATTCTACATTGGGCACAGAATACATATGGACATCACATCAAAGACCAGGGTGGTCATACCTCTGCTGTAGTCTACCCTTATCAGACCACTCATTGAGTACAATGCTTCCTTATGCCTGTACTTCACAAAACACCTGCAGTAATTGGAGAAAACAGGTTTGCGCTGGGGAGAATTCAGGGCCTCCAAACATGACATACATTGAAAGACTAAAAGAGCTGTCACCGTACTTTGTATCATGCAGACTGCTGATAGGTGACCTATAGCTGGCCTACAGAGCAGTTTCAGACCCTGCCTTACTGGAAATGCTGGACAGCTGCAAATCAAATAGGACAAGAATAACTTGCTCCAGGGTTCTCAGCCTAACCTGTGACATAAACAGAACATGCTGGGGAGACAGATATGTCCCCCAGCAATTCACAGTCCTGTGTAAAAGGCTTCCAATACAGGTGAAATAGTGCTCCTCATTGACCCTGTAAAAGTGTAACCTTGACTATTGGTAGGGTGATTGTAAAGACACCTCTGGGGTGGCACCTATGTCCTTCATGTACAGGGCCAGTTGGTGCTGCTTACAAAATTGCTCTGCTAACAATGATCATCTAGCTATGCTCAATAAGGGTACTTGTGTTTTTATGAAACTAGGGTTATAGGCACCCTACCGTCATTATGCTAGTAGCCTCCTATGAAGCTACAAACCTATGCAGGCATCCCAAAATCTTGTCTCCCAAATGATCTGCTAATGTCAGCTAATACAAGTTCAAGTGCCCTCTTGTAAAAGTCAGACTGGTGCCGTGGTGCATGCATAAAATACTGTGTTCTGTAGTCTGTGTACTTAGATAGTTAAAGATTCTGTTCTCACTGCAGTCAAATGGGCATATGTGTGTTTGTCTAGACAGAATCTCAGAAGTGTGTATCCCACAGTTACTGCTCCAATACCATGAGTTGACAGGATTTTGATAATTGCAGAGGCCTACACATCCATTTCATGCTGCCCACTCAACAGCTTGCCTCCCACATTGCCTGTAGATGTCATCTACTATAGGTTCACCTGCGCTTTTGTAAAAGTCAGACTTGTGCCATGGCGCTTGTGTTCTGTTCTCACTGCAGTCAACTGGGTGTGTGTAAGTATGTGAAGTGTGTATCCTAGAGTTACTGTTCCAGTACCATGGATTGACAGCAGATTGACTATTGCAGATGCCTACAGATGCATTTCATGCAACCCACCCAACATCTTATCTCCCACATGGGCTGCTGATGTCATCTACTAAAAGTTCACCTGCACTCTCTTAAAAATAATACTTGCACTGTGGCACTTGGGTAAAGTATTGTGTTCTGCAGTCTGTGTACTTAGATAGGTAGGGGTTCTGTTCTCACTGCAGTCAACTTGGTGTGTGTGTGTGTGTGTGTGTGTGTGTGTGTGTGTGTGTGTGTGTGTGTGTGTGTGTGTCTAGACAGAAGTGTGTATCCTACAGTTACTGCTCCAATGCCATAGATTGACAGTATTATGATACTTGCAGATACCTACACATCCATTTCATGTAGGCCTCACAACCTCTTGTCTCCCACATGGTCTGCTTATGTAATCTACTATAAGTTGACCTGCGTTCTTGTAGAAATCAGACTTATGCAGTTGCACTTGCATATTCTGTGCTCTTAGGTAGGGGTTCTCTACAGTCATCTTAGTGTGTGTGTGTGTGTGTGTGTGTGTGTGTGTGTGTGTGTGTGTGTGTGTGTGTGTTTGTGTGTGTGTGTGTGTG
The DNA here is from genome assembly GCF_019279795.1 of Protopterus annectens. Lineage (NCBI taxonomy): Eukaryota > Metazoa > Chordata > Ceratodontiformes > Protopteridae > Protopterus > Protopterus annectens. Next base: position 192,649,785 of record NC_056730.1, read on the forward strand.
TGTGTGTGTGTGTGTGTACTTGCTAGACATTGTAGAGAGCATTTTACACCAGAATATGGAACATTGTTATTACCATATTGTCCTCAACAGATGCTGCTGATGTCATCAGCTATAAAGTATTGTCTGAGATAGTCCAAGTCAGACTTGTGCTGTGGTGGGTGTGTAAAGTACTGAGTTCCATAGTCTGTGTACTTAGATAGGTAAGAGCTTTATTCTTACTGCAGTTAATGTGTGTGTGTGTGTGTGTGTGTGTGTGTGTGTGTGTGTGTGTGTGTGTGTGTGTGTGTGTGTGTGTGTGTGTGTGTGTGCACACGCACTCTTGCTTGACTTTACAGACAGCATTTTACACCAGCACTATTAGCACATTCTCCTCAAGAGACACTGCTGATGTTTTCAGCTATATCAGATTTGTGGATATGCAGTACTCCCACCATGGCAGGGTCAGAGACTGGGCTGAAGGCCAGGCAGATGTCACCTCATCCTTTGTGAGACAGATTACAGACACATGGCTTTTAATCTATCCACATATATCATGACATGGTTTGTAGGCCCTGTGTTTTCTTGATGATAAAGCCCTGTGGTTTCTTCAGGTGCATCATGTGTCTGGTGAGTTACATGCAAAAGAGAGCATTATACTCTGTTAGCATTCTGATGAGGTTTGAGTACAGTGCTGTCATACAATCCTAAGGTCTGAATATGATGGCATGACTTATAATGTGCACAACACAGGCTTTCAATAGCAGTCTGGACACTTGTTGGTAGAAGTTGAGATTGTTATCTACATTTGTTCCCAGTGCTTGCATCACTGGGTTTCAGCATATCATGACTGCTGGCAATGCTGTGATTAACATGAAATTTCACTTTTCAGATGGACAACATAAAAAAGACACATTTCTGCATTTATTTGTAGAACATGTACATTTGTCACCAATCATTTGTCTGTTACCCCCCCCCCCCGTACTATGTTATCCTCATTGGTGGAATCAGTGATTGCACCCAATATGCAAGAATCAGAAAACTTGGTGATATACTTTAGCCTGAATTGTAAAGAAATAAAGCCCAAACAGAGAAGTGCCAAGCATCAATCCCTGGGGGTTGCCAGTGGTGACAGTTCTACTGGTACAGATTGATTCACCAACTTTCAAAGTATGTGTTCTGTCAGTCAGCCAATTGGTTAACCATCTAGTGATGCAGGAATTAATCCCCAGCTGAGAGGGTTTCTCAATGATACCTGCATGAGGGATTGTGTCAAAACCCTAGGCCAGATCACAATAGGTAGCATGCACTGTCTTTCCTTCCTCCAGGTGTATCACACAGAATCACTGGGATGTGACAACATCACAGATCACCTATGGTGTGACTGAGGATATACACCTTTCTGATACGGTTGAATCCACACTTCAACACACCTTCCACATGGGCTATGTTCCAGTAGACGGGTGCACTTCAACATGCACCCATCTGAGTCAGGGGACAGTACCCGATTCATGCCTGTATCAAGACATCCTGACTAGCCTCAACTATGAGGTAGACCAACATGTCATCATTTACCCCTTCTAAATGGATACTAGTAATATTCCAGCTGTGTGCAACAGACCTGTGTGTGTCATTAATGCTATATCATGCCTGTTGCAGCTGATAGATTCCTCAAAGAGGTCATTGAGGGCATGCATGATGTCAACAGTATCATCCTGTGGAACTTGACCACTTTGACACAAATCTGCACTGAGTTATTCAATAAACATTGTCATAAGCGGCCATAGACAGCTATATCACCAACTGGGTAGACCAGTGTATCACATATGTGGTATCTCAATATACTGAAATGTTTGAAGTGACCTATAGCTCAAGTACAGTGACCAGGTCTGTACATCAGGACTGTCTGCTAGGCCATTTCCTGTCCATTATTTTAGAGATGAATATCACAGATGACATACACATCCTGGGTCCAAACAGCTGCCTGAAGGCTTAAAGATTGTAGGCAATCATTGAGTCCAACTGTGATGTTAGTATAATACAGACAGTATCAACACATACCAAAGATTGCTGCTGTGGCCACGACAACACCTACAATGACAAGAAAACATGGGGCGATTTGTTAAGTCAGGTACACAAACACACAACCCAAGTGTAATGTAGCCTTCACACCCTATCATCGGACCAATAGGTTTGTGACTTCTGTCCTGGGGTAAATCATAAGTGGGACATCCACCAGCATGTGGTCACAGTGTTGACTACTCCATTGAATATAACACAAGTACTGGGTCTGTGAAGGACATTCACATCAGAGGCCATAATACCTTCATATTTCCCAGACTTCATCACACCAATAACTGAGATCAATGCACCCTTCTTCATATATCTCCCTACACATCTTCCAGTGATGTGTAACTGAAGTGTACCACGTTTGTCACTGTGTGCTGTCACACAGCTTACTGGCCATACCTAGGTATTCTTTCAGAGGAATATACATGACTGTCTGATGGTGTGGAACACCAATAAAGTTCTTACTCTGGATGCAAATACATGAGTGCTACCTGTTCTGCTGATGCACACAAAACATGCATAGGTGCTTGACAACATTAATGGCATGTATATCATTCGTGACAATGTGGATTGTGCTATATATATATATATATATATATATATATATATATGTCAATATATATATACATATATATATATATATCAATATATCTATATATATATATATATATATATATATATATATATATATATATATAAATATATAAATATATATATATATATATATATATATATATATATATATATAAAATCCCAAAATCTCGAGTTTCAGAATATCAAGTTCAGACTCTCGAGATCTTGTAATCTCAAAATTGCTAACTCCTCCCCAAAGCTCCACCCAACCCACTAAAACATGTGTATGCAGGGGGGCAATCCCCCCTGCACCCCCACACCCCCCACAACTTAAATATACCAACTCCGAGATCGCATTATAGTGAGGACAAGGGAAATCTCCTGGTTAGTGCTGTATGCCGATCTCTGTTCAGGATTTTGAAGTTTTGGAACTTCAAACATATGATCTTTGATTATATGAAATTCGAAGTTTTGAGCTTCGAAATTCTGAACAGAACCTAATATATATACACATATGTATATGCCATACACACCAGTCAACTAGCCTTATTGCTCATACTGTCACATACAGGTATAGCAGTGTCCCTCCTAACACCTCGAGCAGATGTTACAGTGCCAAGACAGTGTGCGTGGTTACCCTCATAGAGTGTGGATGTATCATAATAGTTGTTCAAGTGTGTGTCTGCAGACTCATCTTTTAGCACTTTAAATCACAGGTGTTACATCAAAGACATGGGATTACTGGTGGTATTATTCTGATATTGTACATGATTGTGGTTGGTTCTTTTAATGTTTTCCATGAGCCTTTACTGTACCCACCTTGCTGGAGACCTATGCTGAGAATACACTCATTTGTATTTATTTTATTTTACATTTGTTGACCAGTAAAGTCCGACTAGGACAGAGTCTATTTTCAACAGAGGCCTGGGGAGAAACACTCCAGATGCATGTCTTTAGAATGTGGAAGGAAACCCATGCAAATGCAGGGAGAATTCTGCACAGAAGACTTCCCAGCCAAGAATCGAACTGGAGAACCTATGGATGTGAAACGACAACATTAACCACTGCATCACTGTGCCACCCATATTCAGGCATATCAGTTTGCACGGTTTCACAATATGCACCCTACCCCAATTGTATGTCAGATCTCTGAGAGATATTATCTGCACTATTCATGTAAGGATGCTTATCTCACACAGACATCCTCCCCATTGTTATGTCACCTTGTGTGACAGTCACATAAAACACAGTTTCACTGTTCAGTCCCTACTGTACCATATAGATATGTGATTGGTGTTGCTGCTACAGCCATTTTCTATTGACATGTCCTCATCTACTTTACATTAGGTTGTTTCACCTGTGTTCATTCTTACAACTCATCTGTGTGTCCATATTCAATACACACACTTCCCCTGAGTGTTCACTCTACATGGCACTCCTTGTCCTGTTACAGATCATTTGCACATCTTCAGTACAGAATGCCAGGAATAGGATATCACAATACTCTGCACTGTAGATACACTGTCCTGTACTGTGTTTTGACCATATACTTTGCATTCATACCACTCAACTGTCCAGATATTCCAGGGATGTCCAGATATGTTCCTTATCAAATTTGTGGCTTTCTGGAATTATCTCAGGACTGATATGACTCAGTATTACATACATAGGTTCATAGGTTCATGGGTTCATAGGTAGGTACTAGGCTATCTGCCTGAAGGCATTTATAAGCCTAGCTGGAATGTGTTGGCTTTTGCCACCCCCTTAGATTAGTTCCCTGTGCTACTGTCCAGCAGAGCCATTGAAGTGATCCCTGGGGTAAACTTTCTGTTTCCCATCCACTCATCAAGGTTTCTCTTGAAGAGGGTTAGCGAGGAGCTCTGCCTAATGTAGATTGGAATCTTGTTCCAGAGCATGGGGAGTCTCTGGGACAGGAATCTATCCCTCCAGCATGTCCTATTTATTGTTGTGGTGAGGTTTAGATCCCTGGAGCGTGTGGCTCGAGGGGATATGGTTTTCTTTAGGTGGAGCATGACCATCAATTCTGGGTTGGACATGGCCTTGTATGTCAGGCAGAGATTACCTCTGAGTAGGTGGTATGCAACTGAATACAGCTGGAGTTTCTTCAGTCGAGCTGCACAGGGCATCTGCTTGAGGCCAGTGATCCTCTTGGTGAGGAACTTCTGTGGTCTTTCCAGTTGTTGCAGGTGTCTTGTAAGGTACATCCCAAATGGGGCATTGTACTCTATGATGGGTCTGATGAGTGATGCGTAGAGGGGCCCAATGACCTCTTTCAATCTGGATGCAAATCCTTTTGTGATTAGGTGGGCCACATAGAAGGATTTTCTATCCACTTTGGCAAGTGATTATCAAAGGAGAGGTTACTATCTACTTGAGTCCCCATATCCATTATTATGTCTTCTGTATTTAGGGGGCTACCACCTATGTAGTAGTTTGTGGGTACTTTGTTTTTTCCAAAGGGGATGACTATGCACTTTTTGGCATTTAACTTGAGACCATGGTTTTGACACCAGGTATCTGTCTCAGTGAGACCCTTTTGGAGGATGTCTGTGTCAGCCGGAGGGTCAATTATAGCCCCTAGTTTGCAGTTGTCTGCAAACTTGGTGAGCCATAGTCCTCCTGTGCTTGCTGTACCTCTGAGAAGTATATGCCGAACAGGAGGGGTCCTAGGACTGAGCCCTGGGGAATGCCACTTGTAACATGTTTGGAGTCAGACCTAGCTCCTGCAACTCTTACCATGTGGGTTCTGTCCGTGAGCCAGTTGGCAACCCATCTCATGATGTAGGGGTTTATGTTCAGGCTGGTGAGCTTTTCTATAATACCTGAGTGGGGAATAATATCGAAGGCCTTTGCGAGGTCTAGGTAGGCTGTGTGGACCACCTTTCCATCGTTTATAGCCTTGGTAACTGTCTCAAAGACGTCTACCAGGTTTAGGAGGCATGATCTGCCCTTAACAAATCCGAACTGGGTTGGGTCCAGTGTTTGGAGGTTTCCAATGTCTCTGTTATTGAGATCCATGATGATGCCCTCCATAGCTTTGCAGACCAAGCTAGTCAGGCTTATAGGCCGATAGTTCCTGGGGTCCGTTGTGGCTCTAACTTTGGGGAGTGGAATAACCATTGCTGTGCACCACTCTGTTGTTATGTAGCCTGTGGAGAGGCTGAGTTTAAACAGTGTGTTTAGGTGAGAGGTTAGTTCATCTTTGAGCTGGTGTAGGACGTAGCCTAGGACACCGTCCTGTCCCATTGATGCTGTGTTTTTGGCTTTGGAAGGGGCTGTTTTAACCTGAATGTCTGTGATTTCAGGGGCACTACATTCTTCTGGTATAATTATGGGCCCTTTTGGGGGTGAGAGGGGGGTGAAGTTTGCACTGAACCTGTTTGCCATGATGTTGGCTATATCCGTTGGTTCAGTGTATTTTGTGCCATTCTGCACTAACTCTGAGCAGATCTGAGAATTGCCACTTAGATTCTTGACATAGCTAAAGAATGCCTTGTGGTTATCTTTGGAGTCCATGGCAATTTTTCTTTCGAAGCTAGCCTTGGATGATTTTATGAGGGAACTTAGTTTCTTGTAGATACTGATCAGAGAAGTCTTCCCTTCTTGCGATTTTACTATTTTCTGTACTAGTTTCAGCCTTCTATTGTATAGCTTGTTTATGGCAGGGATCCACCAGACTAGTTTCCTTTTCTTGGAGGAGTGAGTCTTGGTTTTGTTTGGGATAGCATGATCCATGCATTCTTGTAGGTGCCCATAGAGTGCATTAGTAAAGGATTTTGCAGCTTGGACAGCATTATCCTTTAGCATGGGGGCTTTGAAACTTCCCACCTCGGTCTTAAGTAACGTGAAGTTTGCTTTTGAAAAGTTTTTCACTGTGGTTTCTTTGACTGGGGGTGGTGGCGGAACGTGGATATCCAGAGTGATTAATTTATGGTCAGATCTAACCAGCGAGGGGTTGACCTCCGGTGTGAAACACCGGTCGCCCATGTTGGTGATGACCAGGTCCAATATGTTGTCACCTCTGGTGGGGGTGTTAACCAGTTGATCCAGGGCATTTGAGTTTATAAATTCTAGGAAATGTTGGACCAGGGAGTTCGTACTTGAGTAATTCTCCCAGTTAATGTTTGGATAATTATCAGGTGTTTGGTAGGACCTTTATGTTTCTCAGTGTTTCCAGGAATGCAGAGTGTGGGTCCTGGGACATGGTGGGTGATCTGTAGCAAGTTATTATTTGGATAGCTGTTTTTCCCATTGTTAGTTGCACATGGATGATCTCTGAAGCATCGTGCTGTGCCACTAACCTGGAGGTGTGGGTATCCTTGATGAATATGGATACTTCCCTACCTTTTGTATTTCGGTCCGGGTTTTGTGGCTGAAATGTATGGTATGAATTGTAGCCTGGTAGTGCTGGGGTGCTCTCTGGAGCCTTAAACCAGGTTTCTGTTACTGCACATATATCGATTTTCTCCATACTGAGAAGTGCCTCGAGTGCGTGCATTATGAGGTTTAGACTTCTGCATTGAGCAGCATTACCCTCAGTTTTGAGTTCATATCTCTCAACTGTCCTGATTTGTGCAGAATGTCCAGTTTTTGTCTCTTATTTTTGATCTTTTCCTTATGACATTTTGGTTTTCTGGCAAATCATTGGCATGTCATTGCAAACTGAAGTCAGAAAATAATGACAGACATTTAAGTTTCAAAGTTCATGCTCTTCAGAAAATTCATGCTAATGTAAAACCTATTATTCTATCAAATGTCTAGGTCTGTAAGAGCAATATTAGAATATGTCCCTATTTGTGGCCCTTTGTCCCACCATTATGTATGGCATAGTCCAGATTTCTTGCTCTAAGATGTCGAGGGGTATGTTTGAGTTTTATTCTACCACATTTATGAGACATCTCTGTCAACTATGTCCCTATTTCTGATATGTTGGCCTTTGTGCAGATGTGTTGAACTAATGGATTGAAAGCTACCTGTGAAGCCCTGGTGATTATTGTGGAATTCCATGCAAAACCATGGACCATTGGTGCTCTTACTTAAACAGAATTGTTATCTGTGTTTGCTTACATGGTTTTGTGGCCAGCAGCACTGTTGCTAGCCACAAAACCTCACTTAGCTGTGGCAGGTGGCATGAATATACATTGCGCCTTGGTGCTCGCTGCTGTTCGCCATGCACCACAGAGTACACTTAGAAACTTCATGTAGGCTTTGCGCGGAGCCTATACAGAGTCTATTGAATCCCTGGGTATGAGTTTTTTACAATGATGAAAACACAAACCTGAAGGTCACGGTCCAGAATTCTGGACTAGATGCTGCCTCTTTACCTGTGCAGCTGCATGCTGTGCATGACCCTGCCACTGGGGTCCCTTACTACTGCTACTGGCTGGTCATCATTAGTCATACTGGGACTGGAACTGGGACCTGCAGTGACAGCACTGGCCACTTTCACATAGACCAGTGAATGATAACGTTATGCAGAATGCAACATGCAGTAAACATCCTGCATGTAGTAGTTGGGTCATAATGAAGGGCACCCCCAGACTCATCCAGGCACCTGAAATGGCTCTTCAGGAGGCCAAAGACCCCCTCAATGACAATATGGGCCTGGGACAGGGATGTGTTATAGGTCTCCTCTGCAGCTCCACTTGTATTTCTCACTGGTGTTAAGAGCCATGGCTCTAGTGGAAAAAGAGAAAGTACAGTACTGGGAGAGGGGACAAAACAAAATAAAACAAAACAAAAAGTTTAGTATTCAGCAATACATTTTAAAATAAATAGCTACTTAATTACAATATAAAAAATATTTTTCCTCTTACCAGCAGGATGACCACTGGGGTATCCTACTATGCAAGAAGTGGCAGAAGAGTGAGCTACTATGCCAGATATGGGAATCATATGCATTGCCAGTATGCTGGGCATTGATGTTAGTGATGCACCTCCATGCATCATATACTACCTGGCAGTTGATGGGATGGTAGCCCTTCTTATTGCAGTACTGGTCCCCCTGTGGATTTGAAGTGGCCTTAATTGCAACATGGGTCAATCTATCACACTGAATACCTCAGGGAATCACACCAGCCCATAAATGGTACACGTAGTCCTGGATTGGTTCTGAGATGGCACCAGGAAATAGAAGTACTTGAACCACATGGGCCAAGAGTACATCAATATCTTTGAAGCACAAGACTGTGAGATCCCCAGCATGTTCCCAGTCTGTCTCTGGAGGATCCCCCATAGCAAGTATGATGAGGGCTATGTGAACCATTGTGTCCACAGGGACAGGAAGTCCACTCATTTCTCCAGTGTCACAATGGGGATCAAACATACCCATGAAGACTCTTATAATGCCCCTGCCCACTCGGAACTTATCAAGCATTTCTTGATTATCAAAGTTGTAATGAGTTATCCTTTGCTTATATTTTTCCTTCTTGGTTAGTGAGCACCGCTGGGTGCAAGCAGTTTGTCTCATTATGATAAGGAATTCAGAGCTGGAAATAGCAAATCCAGCAGTAAGTGAAAGTGTTTTCACCTATTGCAACCATGATAAATTTGGCAAGGCTTCTGTTTATATAGCACATCTGTGACCTGCATGGAAAAGTGAGAAAATTTGACTATGAATAGCAAATGGTGTAAAATATACTTCATTAACATACAAAGGTTTATGTCATTGCCCATTTCCATCTCATTATTTGCACATTTACATAAATTAATTCAAGTCATCATTCATTTGCATAAATGGCCTCTATGAATCGCAGTTCAGTTGAGTTCATCCACCAACACCGTGGATAGCCTCAGCGCATTTGCTTAACTGACTGTGAATACTCGTCAATGTCTGTCAATAATTGCATGCTTCTAAAATAATTTCTGTGCTGCAGAGGTAATCTTATAGGTCCAGTATATTTTGCATTATTGTCCTTAAATAACAATCATTTCAAAATGTGCAACACATGCAGAATTCAAAGGATGGCTGCTGAAAATTGTGTTAGTTATTTTTTTCTTTTTAATGCTGGAATCCCATAAGCTTATGAACGGTATCATAAAGTTCTTAAATTCCCCAAATGGTATACACATTTAGAATGCAATCACTGTAATGTAAGTCTTTAGTTTGTAAAAAAATCAATAAAGATTTTTTTGTTTTTCATTTGTATGAATCTAAGTTACCTATGTCATGTGTGAAAATTCAAAAAAATGTTTGCTGGAAAAAAATAATTACTGTAGAAGAGTCCAAGTAAAGATAACTGATAAGAGCTGAGTGAGGAAAACCAATACTATGGATGACTATCCAACTTTACATAACAAAAACAATGATTACACTGAAGGCTTAATGATAGAAATCAACAGAATACATTAATTGACCTTTAAAAAGCAGCATACAAATACTAGGACACATAAAAGCACTCCTTAAAACTTGAATATTTAATATAAATATATGCATAATGCACTCTCTCTTTCTAAATACATATATAAATATATATATAGCAAGAGAGAGAGATACACATGCGCACACGCGCACGCACACACACACACACACACACACACACACACACACACACACACACACACACACACACACACACACACACACACACAATACATGCACACACATTCATTACACATATTGCAGACATGCTTTTAAGATTTACCTTGTGATGCACACTTCACATTTAAGGGTTATGTGTCATTGCTATACTATGACACATTTTAAAATATGATGCAGATGTTGTCACCATTGTGTCACATGATCATCAAATGCTGACCAAGGGGGCCGGAAAGATAGAGCGAGGGGGAGGGGGAGGGGGAGGGAGCCCCCCCCCCCACACTTTTACAGTTGCAAGCCATCTTAAGCAACATAAGCAATACGACCCTGTGGCAGCTTCAACAATTAAAAAAAAAAAACTCCATGGCTTGGCTTTTTGTAAAATGTCCCACTTAGGTATACCTGGTGGTTAGTGTTACTCAGGTTCAAACCCTGTACCCTAGGTACAAGAAGCAAGACCCTGAATTCTCTACCCATACCACCATTTGTGATGCATGGAGTTGAGTCCATAGCTCTTGACTGCCCAAATTTGCACAGAATATTTGGCTCATACTTTTGGTCTGTTCCTGTTAAAATTTTAGTTTTTTTGGCAAATCAGTGAGAAGTGACTTCACTGAATAATGATAGCCCTCTAAGGTTCGGTCTTCCTATCTTTCATGAAACACGTGGTAACAGAAAACACTTTATTTTAGCAACTTTTTAAGATTATACAAGCAATGTTTAAAATGTGTGCCTTTGCCCCCCCAAAATACATTTTGGCGTTTTCCAGATTTCTTGTGCTGTGAAGTTGAGAAATTTAGTTGAGTGTCAAGTGGATTTTACAGGGTGCTGACAGCTGCAGAGGAAGAGGTGTTTAATGCTGCTTACGGTAAACCCGCTTGCATTGTTAGCAGCACAACAGGTAGTATACTTGCTTTTGATGCAGAAGACTGTGGGTTCTACTCCCACAGTGTGCAAATGGATCGCTGATATCCTAATGTGCTGTATTTTAAAGGGAGTAGATGTTGCAGTCTTGTGAATGTCCTCCTTTGAAGGAGTTACCTAGTAACTATGAACCTGTTATCACTTTGCCATCCATTCCATATTACAATATTACTAGCTTAGCATTTTTTTAATGTAACAAAGGCAATTTATTCTTCAAGGCCATTTGGTACTTTATTTGTAGATGAAACAATGAAACATAAAGTTGTTTGCTAGCAACGACCTCTTCATTAGTTACAGAGTCCTTTAATGTGGAATTATTTAGATGATTTTTACTTGTGCAGAGATTTTCCATATTTACTGATATTGGTGGATGGTAATGACAGAAGTCTGAGTGGCCTTTTATGGTTGAAATTTTCTGAAATGGGTAGTTTTGTCATTATTGGTTCATACATTTTGTTTCATTGCTTACTAGAAGATTGTTCAAAACTATAAATTTAAATCACATTCTTACAAGTGGTGCTGTATTATACAATGAATATCATTTAATATAATCAGGAAGGTAACTCAAAGAATGCATACGTGTATGCATGGCCATAAAAATGTGTAAGGAGCCTATGGTTTGATAACAGCCCAGAGGTAACCTTAGTCCTCTATTGGCCAGATGCAAAGTAAATGTGGGTTTTCATGCAGTTTCATTGAATGCGAGTTTCAAGGGCAGTGAAGTTTGCTGCTCATGCTAAGTCTGTTTTCATTGCGAGACTGTAACGTTTGTTTAGTAAATGGCTCAGTGTTTGTGCCATTTTATTTCAATTTTTGTAATCATTGTAGAAGTAAGTAAGAAAACAGTATGCACACTGACAGGTTTGAACACTGTTTATAGTAACTGAGAAGAAATAGCCAAGTGATGCAACACTGGAGTGGCTGGGAGGGGGACTGCTGCTGGAGCAGTAGGGGTTGCTGCAGGAGGGGCTGCTATTGGGTGCCCAATCTATTACCCTGCCTATAATACTACCTTGACCTGGCCAAGCCTTTTGGCACAATCCCCTACTCAGGTGTAGTACAAAAGATGAATAATCTAGGAGCAAAAACATCACTATCTGGACTGCCAACTTGCTCAGAGGATGCAGGAGATCAAAATAGGGGAAGTTACCTATAGAAAGAGACCAGTCACCAATGGAGTCCCCCAGGGTTCGGTGCTGAGACTTTTTCTGTTTGGCATATACATCTCAAAAGTAAAAGGAAATACCGAAGGGCTTTGTCCGACTACGTTTGAGATGACTGCAAGCTAGGAGCAGTTATTGAATCCCCAAATGACTTAACCATCATGCAGGAAGGTTTGTCCCAAACAATAAATGGTTCCAGAATCATGAACTGAAACTGAACATCTTTTGGGAAGTCATTACTCCAGGCAACTGCCAAACTGACAATACCCTTGAGAATTGACCCAATTGTTTGGTCTTTGGGAACTCGTTTGCACAGTGACCTAACTTTTGACCAACATGTGCCCAGAGTCATAAAGTCTTTCTATATTGCACAGCTTATAAAGAAATTGATTGTGACTAGATATAGAGGTAGTGTTGTCCCCCTTTACAAAGCACACTTACGTCAATCATTTTGTATAATGCCCACTTTGGCATGTATCTGTTCAGATCCATGCAACAATTGGAATACCCACAGAGATACCTTACTAAAAGGATAAAAGTCCTAAACAACAGGTCTTACATGGACCTCATCAAAGATTTCTCACTATACTCTGTATCCTACAGAGTGCTTAGAGGTGACCTGTGTCTGGCATACAAGGCATCCTCTGACCTAATACTGACAGATCTACTGAACATCAGCAAGTCAGATGGCATCAAAAATACTCAGTCCGGGTATCTAAACTGAATGTTGTGGACAGATGGATATATATCACAAAGGCTACCATTGTTCCAGAACAGACTACCTATTCAAGTAGAACAAAGCTCATCCCTGTCCATATTCAAATGCAACTTGGATCTAAGGATGGGTAATAGAAAATGTACTCTAGGATTGCCCCTCATGCCACTAATGGATAGAGGTAGTTCCTAAATGGGCCCCCACAAATTATGCATGGTATGATCAGTTATTCTCACTAGGGCTAATGTACAATTATCAGCCATGGGATAATTAAGACCAGTCAGTAAATGTTAATTCAAGCACCAAAAGGGAAATTGTCTAAGCGTAAAAAGTCCGCATATGAACTTATGTTGTGGTAGCAAATAGTTTTAAAAAGTTGCTCTTTTGAGATCACTAAGAGCCCATCTCACCCTCTGCCCCCCCCCCCTGCCCCCAGCCTTCAACAGGTTCCTGGTGCTGATATTCCTGCAGACAGTGTTATAGATGAGAAGAAAAGGTATTCCCGCACTCTGTATGTGGATTGCTCATCTGCATGCATTGGACAATAATATTATTTCAGATCCGGTCTGCCCTTGTATGCGACAGATATGTTTGACACAGTCAGCATTCTACCATTGTGATACACTTGTTCCTGTTGGCAATGTTCATGTGAATAAATGGAAAGTTAATGACATAGACAAATGTGCTACATTACAGCTGCTAAGCTTAATAACATTCCACAAACATACCACTGTAGTGACATTCTCTTGAGACTACATCCACATGGATTATACACACATTGGCATGTCACTTTTTGTTTTTGGTATGCCTGTTTTCATACATGACATATCAATATATTTGCTCCGATAGTGACACTGGTGTGTCAGGAGAGCCCATTGACAATCTGCTCTTGTGTATGATTTTTAATGCTATTTTGTGTGCCATAAAGTGCACAGTTTTCTTCTAATGTCATAATGTCACAATGTATGCCTTTGGCATTAACATCTACCTAACTTATCACATTGCCATACTATTAATTTATCTGTTTACTGACATTTGATTACCTGAAAAGTCCGATCAAGTAGGTGTCCATTTTCAGTGGAGGCCCATGAAGAAAATCTCCAAAAGATTACAAAACATTTTAATAACAATAATTTTACAATCTTCAAAAATAATACAAAAATGTCTACAGTTTAAATAATTATACCAAATTAGACATAATGTGAACACATTAGTTAAGAATAGATCTCCCCCTCTATAACCATACTACCTTCATGCAATCACTTCAAGACTGCACTAAAAACTCACTTAAAAAGTATCTGGTTATGCCCATGCACCAATCCTGACTACTAACCCTCCTTTTACCTCCCCTTCCTCTCCCCTCCCCTAGCCACCATGCCTCACACCGTCTGATCATTGCATTCCTTCCTCTACAGGCTCTGGCTCACCCTTTACCCTCCCCTTCCCTCCTCACTCAATCTGTCAGACCTGTTATAACATGCTTAACTACCTCACTTCATCTCAACTCCAAATACATATCCAACTGACTTACCCCTAGCTACCTCTCACTGCCACGTATACTACTCACTGTCTCCTCTATCTTCCCCTTCCATCCCATCAGCCCTTCTAGCTTGTTCCACCTTTGTGTGGAGCTTCTGCTTTATATCTGCTTGAGTTTAGCGCAATATTTGTATATAAGATTTAGGTATATGAGTTTAGAACAGTATCTGTTTGAGCTTATTAGTATCTGTATATACATCCTACCTTTATTCCTAGCCTCTAGCTAGACATTGGTATATCTGTTCATTACTAAGTTTCATATTGTATGTATAGCTAATGTTTGCTGCAGTATGTATTATTTGCTATTGTATGTATATTCAATTGTTCTTCATGTACTCTGCTGCTCATTTATTGTTCTGTGGAGCTTTTCTCCCCGGGCCTCCACTGAAAAAGGACCTGTGTCCAGTTGGAATTTCCTGGTAAACAAATGTAAATAAATAAATAAATATAACTTATTTGACAATGATTTACTATTTAGAAGAATGTTAGCCAATTAAGAGAAACTATAGTTAAGTTAGTATAATACAAACAGGAATTACAATACAAAGTGGGAGAAGAAAACAGGGTTATGGCATATTTAGGTTGAAATCAGAGGTGAGAAATTCTTTGAAGTAAGGAAGTGAGTGAAGAAGGGGGAAAAGGAGGTTCATATTTAAGGATATAGTTTAACCTGGGGTTGAACAAGAACAGAGCCAGATTTTGGCTAGGAAGTTTTTCAGAATGGTTTTAAGGACTGAAGGGGGTAAATATTTGAAATGCTGAGACTCCCTGGAGAGAGTCCTGAAATGTGGAGACTGAATGGCCAAAAGATCGTACTTGAATATACCAAGCTGGAGATGTTATTTCTCAGAATATTCCATTTTCCCAGAAGTATGGTGATCTTGGAATTGGTATATATATAAATTATTAGCCACTAGGGGGAGGGTACTAACCTAATGGACACAGATAAGGAGTTATAGGCCTTAGGAACATGGTATGAGTCCAAACCATGCCCCACAGTTTTGATAGGTTTTTAGACAAAGAATTGTTTTTTGCCATTTGATCATAATTTTGAGTGGGAACATAGTTATGTAGAATGGTATTTAGTGCCAGACAAGCAGATGGCTACTGGATAATTTTACAGATGGTATGAATCTATGAACATATTAGTTGCTAAGGTAGTTCTAAGCAATTTAGGCTTTTTAGTACTAAACAATGATGGGTTCTGGAAGGAGTAGTTGCTGCAAATTTAGCAACTTTAGTATAGAATTGATCAAGTTTTCCTTGTATGTGATACCTTGAGGTTTTTAATGATTGGAGCACCATAAAGTAGGAGGGGAGTAAGTAAGTACTGGCAAATGTCATTTTTAGATACATTGGTGAGAAAGTTTTGGTGTTATAAAGCATTCCTAGTTTTTTGGTGAATTGTTTTTGCCATTTTTGAATATGCAGGTCAAATTTAACATTATCATATGCTATCATCCTTAATAATTTGCTACGTGAAGTGATTTCAATGGTTGTACTATTAATGTGATGTCAATATTTGTTCAGGGACCTTAGCTATTCTCCACTTCTATTTCTTATAGGTTCATAGGTTCATAGGTAGGAATTAGGCTATTGGCCCTAGGGCCTATATAAGCCTAGCCAAAGGTACCCTGGCTTTCGCCACCCAAGAAAATTATCTTCCTGTGCCACTGTCGAGCAGAGCCACAGAAGTGATCCCCAGGGTGAATTTCCTATCTCCCATCCAATCATCAAGATTTTTCTTGAACAGTGCTAATGAGGAGCTTTGTTTGATATAGATAGGTAGTTTGTTCCAGAGTATGGGAAGTCTCTGGGACAGGAATCTATCCCTCCAACATGTTCTGTTTATTGTGGTGACGAGGTTTAGGTCCCTAGAGCATGTAGCTCGTAGGGATTGGGATTTCTCTAAGTGGAGCATGTCTAAAAGCTCTGGGTTCGACATAGCTTTGTGTGTTAGGCAGAGATCGCCTCTGAGTAGGTGATATGCAACAGAGTAAAGCTGCAGTTTTTTGAGACGGTCTGCATAGGGCATTTTTTTGAGGCCGGTAATCCTTTTTGTGAGGTATTTCTGTGGCCTTTCCAGTTGTTGTAGATGTCTTGTGAGGTACATACCAAAAGGGGCATTGTACTCTATAATGGCTCTAATGAGTGATGAGTAGAGGGGAACAATGACCTCTTTTTTCCTGGATGAGAAACCTTTTGTGATGAGATGCGCCACATAGAAGGATTTCCTGACTACTGTGGTGATGTGATTATCAAAGGAGAGACTACTGTCCACCTGTGTCCCAAGGTCTCTTATCACACTTTCGGTGTTAAGTAGACTACCACCTATGTGGTAGTTCATGGGTACTGAGTTTTTACCAAAAGGAATGACAATGTACTTCAAGCAAAATTACTTGTAAAAACTATCTATTTGTAGTTTAAATCCTGCTGGGTCAACGTCTTGCAGTTTAATTCACAGTTGTGGCAGAACTTTGCACTCCTACTACCATATTTATTCCTTAATCATTTATCACTGCATTGTTTCCATAACAGTGTAAGTCTGGTGCCTTAAGCTGTAATAGTGAAAGAATTGTCTCTGCTCCAGTTTGTGCTTCAGTGCTTTATATTCTGCTTATCATTTACCTGTTTGCATTCTGTGTCTGCCCCACCCTCACTAACACATTAGCTCATTCACTCCAATGAAACTCAGGAAGTTTGGATTGTAACTTCCAATGGGCGTGTGTCCATTTGACAGAAACAAATTATGTCCTCATATTTCAATCAAATGTCCATAACTCTGGAATCATAAGGGTTTTGAAAGAAGTATACATGGCAAACTCTTCAGCGCAAACTATTTTTAGAGATGTAGTATTCTTTAGGTCCTAGGTCTTAAACTGAATTTTATAAATCACAGTAAACACAGTAACTGTTACATTTGTAATATTTTGCAAACAACTTACAGTATTTAAGCAACCACTCAAGTTACACACATATTGTCAGCAGCATTTTATTTGTCTAGCGGAGAGCTTTCATATGATGCTAAGGAGTTCTGTCTGTGTTACTTGGTTATTGAGATATTTGGAAAATGTGAAAAATATATCTATTTAACTCATTCACTCCAGAGCAGCTCAGAAAATGCTGCCTGCTTATTTCCACCATAGGAACAACAGTGCAGCCTGAGCTCATTTTCAGAAAATCCATTTGTAATACCATACAGAAAACAAATGTTCATAACTCTTTAAGTATAAGAGCTAGACTAAAAATGTAAAGGAGAAAATTGTTCAGCAGACACTGACCTTTCCAACAGTGCAAATGTTGATAGTGTGTATCTAAGTTATTATTAAACATTTGCTAAGGAATGCTGATATTTTGCATATTTTCTATGTTTTTGGAAAAACAAAGCACAATAACTTGGTCAATGTACCATGCAGACCCATACAATTAGTATTTAATTTGTTTGTATGAATGTCAGCTTTAAAATGATATATTAACCATTACTGTGTGATGCTCCTTTACAGAGATATTCACAGAAATATGATAAATATAATATTTCTCATAATTCATAAATAAACAAAGCATAATATCCCATCACCTGTAACAGACAGAGGCTACATATCAATGTACAAGTTGTGTGGCTCAATGTCAGTTCAAAATGATGCATCATTTGTGTCACCACCATGCTCCCTTGCAAATATATGGGCATAATAATGAAAAGTACTGGAAATGTAATTTTCATAATTCTACAAGACTAAACAAACTGTGATTTCTGTACAAGTGTACAGCACACAGACACAGTTCTTTTACCATGTTATAAGGAGTAATACTGTCTTCAAAATGAGGTATTACGTGGCACACTGACATGTTCCCTAGCAAAGTTATTTACCAAAATATGAAAAACAAATCATAATTTCCATAACCTAAATCCTAAACAAACGTTGATATCTGTATATGTGTACAACACACAGACATGGTTCTTTTACCGTGTTGGAACTACTAACTAACTTCTTCTACTACTACTTCAAAATGAGGTATTACTTAGCACACTGACATGCTGCCTTCCAAAGTTATTTACTAAATTATGAAAAAAAATCATAATTTCCATAACCCAAGTCCTAAACAAACTCTGATATATGTACATGCGTACAACATGCAGACACGGTTCTTTTACCATGTTGAAACTATTAATACTGTCTTCAAAATGAGGTATTACTTAGCACATTGACATGCTCCCTTGCAAAGTTATTTACCAAAATTTGAAAAAAAAATCATAATTTACATAAGCCCTAAACAAACTGTGATATATGTACATGTGTACAGCGCAAGGGCACATTTCTTTTACCACGTTGTAAGGAGTAATACTGTCTTAAAAATGAGGTATTACTTAGCATGTTGACATCTTTCCTTAGCTAAGTCATTCACTAAAATATGAAACAATATAATTTTCATAACCTTAGTCCTAAAAAGTAGTTTTCTCATTTTGTAAGTACTAATACTGTTTTCAAAATGCGGTCTTAGTCAGCATGTTGATATGTTACCTAGCAAAATGATTTACCAAAAAATGAAAATTATAATTTTCATGGCCTAAGTTATAAACAACTTGTGATATCTGTACATGTGTACAGTGCACAGATACACTTCTTTTACCATTTTGCAAGTACTGATATTGTCTTCAAAAAGCGGGTCTTATACAGCATGTTAACATATTCCCTACCCCAGTTATTAGCTAAAATATGAAAAAATGTAATAATTTTCATAAGGGGATACAGAAAGGACACATGTAAAGAAAAAAAAAGGAGGCTCAGAACTGCCACTCTACTAATGAAACCTAGACAGGTATGGGGCTACAATGGCACCCGAGGGCACCTGAAGTGTCCCATACCAGTACTGGCTACCCACTCAGACAGCTGATGCCAGCACTGTCTCATGATTTACTTCAGTGTCTGCAGTCTTCCTTACCTCTGTGTTTTCCATTTACATCTGTCCTTTCAGCAATGGACATAAGGAATCAAAGGGGGGAACTAATCTAATGATTCTTGCCCTGACCTAAATACATTAACTTTATCTGAAGGGAGGGAGAGTGACAGGAGAGTCATTCACAAAAAAATATGAAACATATGACCACAATGGATACTTTTTTCTATATCTTACAATAAAAATAATGGTAAAAAAGAAAATAAATAAATTGGGGGAGATGTCTGCATGATTTCTCAATGACAGAAACCAAAATCTGGCATGTGCATTTAACAATATGATAATGACAGCTAGTAATGTGAATAGCAACGACAGCTGCTGAGGGTTTTACCTGACAAGTGATAATGACTCAGTGTTATGTTGTAACTGCACACTTTGTCAATTAATAATGTGATAATGACTTGCATTTCATTACTGCAGGGTTCATCATACTCAGACAAAGGTGATAATTGTTGCACATAACCTGTTGAGCAGAGATATTCATTACATTCCTAATGTAAGACTGAGTCATTGCCATCTGTTAGAGAAAGACCAGAGTAAATTAATAAAAGTAGTATGACACTTATATATTATTGAGCCCATCTTCTTACCTAAATTCTACACATGACAAAGCCAAGAATATTGTCCAAAATATATGTTTGCTCCATGTCATAATTAATGTACAAGTAATAACATTTATCTCACTGACCATCCCGCTGATTAGAATCAGGCACACAAATAACAACGTCAGAAATATCTAAACTAGCTGGTTGATTCATGTAAGAATTAGTCCAAAATAAAACTAACTTTTATCTCACTGAACCATCCATCTGATTAGAATTAGATGCATAAATGACAAAGGCAGAAATATTGTCCCAAATATTTGGATGATCAATGCCACAATTAGTGTAAAATCAGTAATAACATACTGGTGTCAATGGGTTGACTTTGACCCAGGGAACCCAGGTTCCATGAGTAGCCAGGGCATCTCCTGGAGCTGGCTTGGAGAAGACAAGTGTGCCTATTCTGGAAAGGAGGGCTGATTCAGAGAGCATAGTGTCACAAACGCCATCAAAGTAGAGAATGCAAACACAGAAGTGACTTGGTATCTGCATTTCACTTGCAAATGCACAATTGCCTTTATTCATTATCTATCTATATCTATGTTTCTATTTCCCATAATGATCTCTTCTGCAGCCTGTTAATGTATGCAAAAGCACTCCCCTGACCACCAAATGAAACATTTCTCCCAACAATCCCTTCTGCACTCTATGTATGCACAAGCACTCCTCTGACCACCAAATAAAATATTTCCCCCAACAATCCCTTCTGCAATCTGTCTGGGTATGCACAAGCACTCCCCTAACCACTAAGTGAGACATATCCAGTAATGATCCTTTCTACAGTCCATCCATGTATGCACATGGACTCCCCTGAGCACAAACTAAAACATTTCCACCAGTGATCCCTTCTGCAGTCTGTCCAGGGATGCACAATCACTCTTCTGACCACCAACTGAAACATTTTCCCAGAAATCCCATCTGCAGTCTATCTGGGAAAACATTTCCCTCACTGATCCTGCCTGTAGTCTGTCCAGGTGTGCACAAACATCCCACTGACAACCAAGTGAAAAATTTCCTGAACCTATACCTTCTTCAGTCTGTCCAAGTGTGCATAAGCACTCCTCTGACCACCAACTGAACCATTCCCCCACCAATCTTGTCTGCAATCTGTTTAGGTGTGCAGAAGCACCCCCTTGACCCCCCAATTATCCCCTTTGCAGTATGTCCAGGTATGCACAAGCACTCTGCTGACCACCAAATTAAACATTTTTACCAATAATCCCTTCTGCAGTCTCTCCAGGTATGCACAAGCACTCCCCTAACTACAAAATGAAACATTTCCTGTAAGGATCCTGTTTGCAGTGTGTCCAGGTATGCACAAGCACTCCCCTGACCACTAAATGAAACATTTCCCTCAGCGATCCCTGTCTGTCTAGTTATGCATAATCACTGTCCTGACACCAAATTAACATTTCCCATAGAGATCCCTTCTGCAGTTTGTCCAGGTGTTTGCAATCACTCCCCTGACCACCAAATGAAACATTTCCTCCAGTGATACCTTCAGCAGTTTGTTCAGCTATTCACAGCCTCTCCCTTAACCAGCAAATGAAACTTTTGTACAACAATCCCTTCAAAAGTATGTCCAGGTATATATAAGAACTCCCCTGAACACCAAATGAAACATTCCCTTTACTAACCCTTCAGTAATCTTTCCAGGTATTCACAAGTACCCCTGACCATCAAATTAAAAATTTCCCCCAGCAATCTTTTCTGCAGTCAGTCCATGTATGCATAAGTAATCCCCTGACTACCAAATGAAACCTTTCCCACAATGATCCATTCTGCAGTCTGTCCATGTATGCACAAGAATTCCCCTGTCCACCAAATGAAACATTTCTCCCAACAACCCCCTTTGCAGCATGTTCAGCTATGCACAAGCACTCCTCTGATCACCAAATAAAACATTTCCTCCAGTGATCCAATCTGCAGCCTGTCTAGGTATGCACAGGCACTCTCCTGACTCCCAAAAGAAACACTTCCGCCAGCGATCCAATCTGCAGTCTGCCCAGGTAAACACTGAAACTCCCAGACCACCAAATTAAACATTTCCCAGCAATCCCTTCTATAGTCTGTCCAAGTATGCAAAGCACTGCCCTGACCACACAATAAAACACTTTCCCCAATGGCCCCATTCTGCATTCTATCCATTGTACACACAACCAGTCCCCTGAACACCAAATGAAACTTCCCTCTAAGGATCATCTTTGCAGTCTGTTCACATATGCACAAGCACCATCATCCATCCATCTATCCTCAATCCCTTTTCCCATTTTGCACCTGGGATTCAGGTGTCACTTCAATAGTGACAATCTTTAGACAAGGTTTACACCCCCTGATCACAAAATGAAACATTTATACCAGCAATCCTGTATGCAGTCTGTCCAGGTATGCACAAGCACTCTCCTGAGCACAAAATGAGAGATCTCCTCCATCAGTCTCTGGTGCTGTTTGTCCAGGTATGACACCCTGACCCTGACCACCAGCTGAAACATTTCCCCCAGAGATCCCTTCTACAGTCTGTCTAGGTATGCACAAGTACTCATCTGATGACCGCCTCAAACATTTCCCCAGAGATTCCTTCTGCAGTCTGTCTGGGAATGCAAAAGCACTCCCCAGACCACCAAGTGAAGCATTTCCTCCAGCAATCCTGTCTGTAGTCTGTCCAGGTGAGCAAAAGCACTCCACTAACAAACTACTGAAAAGTTTCCACAAACAATCCCTTCTTCAGTCAACCCAAGTGTGTACAAGCACTTCCCTGATAACTAACTGAACCAGAAGCACTCCCCTAACCAGCAAATGTAACTGTGCCTATATGAGTGTAGTTGTACTTATAGTAGATTCAATTCATTAAGCTTTTTATTAAAAATGTTGGCTGATAATAATAAAAGAGAGTGAATTATCGTACATGTGCTCTTACACTGACGTCGTTGGTGTGGAGAGGTCAAGAGAGGTCACACGACCATGTGTTTTATCATAAAGGAGGAAGCGAGGGTTGTTCCCCTCTTCTGTTTTTAACCAGATTGATTGCCTTCAAGTGTGTTTATTTTTCCTCTGTAATATATGTCTAACCCAACTTTCTTACCCTTAAGATGATACCGCCAACAGGTTATTGGCCCAGGAGGGAAGTAGGAAGCCGATGGCATAGACTATGTTTCGACGGAGATGAGAAGAATTACGAGTTGTGGGAGACAAAGTTTTTGGGACACCTGTGCTTGCTAGGGCTGAAAGATGCCATTTTGCAAAATGTGCAGCAGGACTCAGAGGACGACGAGAATGAGGAGGAAGGCAACGACGATGCTGAGAAAAATGAGGAGGCATATGCAGAACTAATACAGTTCTTAGATGACAAAAGTTTGTCCCTCGTCATGAGAGAGGCTGCAGACAATGGTAAAGAAGCGCTTCAGATCCTGAGAAACCATTATGCCGGGAAAGGGAAGCCAAGGAAAATTAGCCTATAAACCAAATTAACAAGCCTCCAGAAGGCTGCCAGTGAAAATGTCATAGACTATATTATTAGGGCTGAGACGGCTTTGGTGAGTTCAAAACAAGGTTAAGAAGCTATGAACATACCGAGAAATTTAATGCCAATGTATGTAATGATAATGTGATGAAAGCAAGTGGCCCTGGGGAAAGAGTAAAAGCAGGGAATATATGCTATAGCTGTGGCCAAAAGGGACACAAGGCACGAGAATGATGGAGAGAATATAAAGGCTAGAGACAGTGGTGTAGTTTGTGTAAAAACTCTAGCCACAGGGACAGTAACTGTAGATGAAAGAAGAAAGACAATGTGAAACAAGCAACTGACATGGATGATCACACATTTGTCTTCAGAATAAATGAGCATCAAATTCATGAACTAAAACAGAAGGGATTAATGGTGGATAGTGGCGCCACGTCACACATAATTAACGACCTGAAAAAGTTTAAATACTTTGATGCAACTTTCCAACCAAAGGAACATATTGTGGAATTAGCTGATGGAACGAGAACCTGTGGGGCTGCACAGAAGAGGGGTAATGCAGAGGTATGGCTGCTAAACATAGAGGAGTGCAAAGTAAAGGTGATGATGACTTGGGCGCTGTATATCCCGATGTATCCACAAAGCATTTTTTCTGTTAAGGCAGCAACGTCCAAAGGGGCCTTGATCAACTTTAAACAAGGCCGGGATCAACTCATCTATAAAAACGGCACCAGGTTTGACATAATTGAGTGTGATAGACTCTATTATTTAGACACATATAAAAATAGCACCAGGTTTGACATAATTGAGAGTGATAGACTCTATTATTTAGACACATATAAAAACAGCACTAGGTTTGACATAATTGAGTGTGATAGACTCTATTATTTAGACACATATAAAAATGGCACCAGGTTTGACATAATTGAGTGTGACAGACTCTATTATTTAGACACATATAAAAACGGCACCAGGTTTGACATAATTGAGTGTGATAGACTCTTATTATTTAGACACATATAAAAACGGCACCAGGTTTGACATAACTGAGTGTGATAGACTCTATTATTTAGACACATATAAAAACAGCACCAGGTTTGACATAATTGAGTGTGATAGACTCTATTATTTAGACACATATAAAAACGGCACCAGGTTTGACATAATTGAGTGTGATAGACTCTATTATTTAGACACATATAAAAACGGCACCAGGTTTGACATAATTGAGTGTGATAGACTCTATTATTTAGGCACATATAAAATGGCACCAGGTTTGACATAATTGAGTGTGATAGATTCTTATTATTTAGACACATATAAAAATGGCACCAGGTTTGACATAACTGAGTGTGATAGACTCTTATTATTTAGACACATATAAAAATGGCACCAGGTTTGACATAATTGAGTGTGATAGACTCTATTATTTAGACACATATAAAAACGGCAACAGGTTTGACATAATTGAGTGTGATAGACTCTTATTATTTAGACACATATAAAAATGGCACCAGGTTTGACATAATTGAGTGTGATAGACACATATAAAAACGGCACAAGGTTTGACATAATTGAATGTGATAGACTCTTTTATTAGGACACATATAAAAACGGCACCAGGTTTGACATAATTGAGTGTGATAGACTCTATTATTTAGACACATATAAAAACGGCACCAGGTTTGACATAATTGATTGTGATAGACTCTATTATTTAGACACATATAAAAACGGCACCAGGTTTGACATAATTGAGTGTGATAGACTCTTATTATTTAGACACATATAAAAACGGCACCAGGTTTGACATAATTGAGTGTAATAGACTCTATTATTTAGACACATATAAAAACGGCACCAGGTTTGACATAACTGAGTGTGATCGACTCTATTATTTAGACAGATATAAAAATGGCATCAGGTTTGAAATAATTGAGTGTGATAGACTCTATTATTTAGACACATATAAAAACCGCACCAGGTTTGACATAATTGAGTGTGATAGACACTATTATTTAGACACATATAAAAACCGCACCAGGTTTGATATAATTGAGTGTGATAGACTCTTATTATTTAGACACATATAAAAACCACACCAGGTTTGACATAATTGAGTGTGATAGACTCTATTATTTAGACACATATAAAAACGGCACCAGGTTTGACATAATTGAGTGTGATAGACTCTTTTAGACACATATAAAAATGGCACTAGGTTTTACATAATTGAGTGTGATCGACTCTATTATTTAGACACATATGATGAAGAAAACAATAGTGAGATACATTATGATGCATCTCAGAGCTGTTATGACATTCAAGCATGGCATAAAATGCTTGGTCACTGTAATTTCGAAGATGTGTCAAAATTAGAAAAGGTGGTAAAAGGAATGAAAATTAAAGGTAAAGTTGAGAGACCTAACCTAGATTGTGAAACCTGTATGCAAGGGAAATTTGTACAGAGCAGAAACAGAGAACCAGATGCAAGAGTAAAAGCTGTGTTTGAACTAGTCCATACTGATTTGGCAGGCCCAATTGAGCCAGTAGCAAAAGATGGCTTTAAGTACACTTTAGCATTTACTGATGACTACCCGGGTGTAATATTTGTCTACATTTTAAAAGCCAAGAGTGATACAGTCAAGGCGACTGAAAAGTTTATTGCAGATTCAGCCCCTTATGGGAAGGTAAAGTGTATCAGATCAGATAATGGCACTGAGTTCATGTTGAAAGACTTTCAGTCACTATTGAGTAAAAATGTTATATGACATGAAACATCCGCACCTTATTCACCCCATCAGAATGGGACAACAGAGAGAAATTGGAGAACACTGTTCGAAATGGCAAGGTGTATGTTGATAGAGAGTGACTTACCTAAAGAGTTGTGGACATATGCAGTAATGACTGCTGCTTTTATTCGCAACAGATGTTATAACTGGCGTGTGAGGCAGACCCCATTCTTCATGTAAACAGGGAAGAAACCTGATCTTTCAAGGATGAGAGAATTTGAATCAGTGTGTTATGCATACAGACAAGATAAAAAGAAGTTAGACCCAAGATGTGATAAGGGGATCTTTGTTGGATATGATAAAAATAGCCCATCATATCTAGTCTATTATCCTGACACTGGAAGGGTCCTTAGACACAGGTTAGTCAAGTTCTTTACCGAGAATGTATCTGAATGCCAGATTCAGATAGACCCAAAAGTGATGGATGAAGATCTAAATACCAGAAGAAGTGTGCATGTTAAGTCAGAATCAAAAGCTGATAGTGAGATCACAAAAGAAATACAAGTGGATCACACTGAATCTATAACGAATGCAGGAGACACAACAGTAAGGCAAGAAGAGGAAAGGCAGGATACTAACTACTCTAAGAGAGAGAGAAAACCACCTGCATACTTGAAGGACTATGAGTGTAAAGTTGAAAATGACAATTATGTGACAGTTAATGTTGACTGTTGTTACTGATTAATATGCAACACACTGCAGAGCTTTAAGGAAGCCATGACTTTGTCTAACTCAGAAAAATGGGTCAAAGCCATGAAGGAGGAACTTAAGTCTTTAAAGGAAAATACATTTACACTCACCACACTACCGGAAGATAAAAATGCAGTGGGGGGTAGATGGGTTTTCACTGTAAAAGACAATGCAGATAATACTGAGACTTACAAAGCTAGATATGTAGTTAAAGGCTACAGTCAAGTCGCTGGTATAGATTATAATGAAACATTTGCACCAACTGTGAGTATGACATCTGTACGCAGTCTAATGCAGATGGCATCTCAGTACGATTTAGAATTACATGCTCCTATAGACTGTGAGGTGCAACATGGAGCAGCCTGAAGGTTTTGAAAATAAATCAAATAATGATGAAAAATTGGTTTGTAAACTGAATGAGTCATTATACGGATTGAAACAACCAGGGTGTAACTGGAACAAAATGTTGCACGATTATCTTTGTGAAAATAGTTTTATCCAAAACCCTGCAGACCACTGTGTATACACTAGACAAGCTGAAAATGAGAAAACAGTCCTAATTATTTGGGTTGACGATCTCATTATAGCAGCTAGTGACAATGAATCACTAAATGATGTAAAGGAAATGCTCAAAGCTAAATTTAAAATGAAAGATTTGGGAAAGCTAAGACATTTTCTAGGCATTGACTTTACCCAGAATAGTGGTGAAGTAAAGATGAACCAAAAGAGGTACATCACGTAAATTCTTGAGAAATTTGGTATATCCAATTGTAAAGTAAGAAGTACCCCTTCCGAACAAAAAACAAACTTTGAATGTGACATTGAATCTACAGATCCAAGAAACTATCGTGAGCTTGTGGGTAGTTTGATATATGTTATGACAAGCACGAGACATGATCTTAGCTGGACTGTAAATAAACTTTCACAATATTTGTCACAATCTAATGAATCTCATTTAACGCTAGCCAAACATGTGTTAAGATGCTTTAGCCTCAGACGGGCCTATTATTTCATGGAAATCAATGAAGCAACAAACGGTGGCTTTATCTACATGTGAGACAGAGTACATGGCATTGGCAGTAACAACCCAGGAGAGTTTGTACCTTGTGCAGCTATCGAGTGGAATGGATGGAGAGTGCAAGTATGTGCCAGTAACAATATCTGAGGACAATCAAAGAGCAATCACTTTGTCGAAGAATCCAGTAAGCCGACAGAGATGTAAACATGTTGACATGAAGTATCATTTTGTCAGGTCAGCACTTAATGACGACAAAAATAAGCATTATTGCCCGACAATGGACATGGTTGCAGATATCTTTACTAAACCTGCTACGAAATCGAAGATTAAAAGGTTCATGTATTACGTATTTGGAATGTGAAGGAAAAGTTATCCAAAAATATGTGCTTAAAATGTATTTGTATGCAGTGTAAGAGCAAGTGGAGGTGTTGGCAGCTAATAATAAAAGAGAGTGAATGATCGTATGTGTGCTCTTACACTGACATCATTGGTGTGGAGTGGTCAAGAGAGGTCACATGACCATGCGCTTTATAATAAAGGAGGAAGTGAGGGTTGTTCCCCTCTTCTGTTTTTAACCAGATTGATTGCCTTCACGTCTGTTTATTTTTCCTCTGTAATGTATGTCTAACCCGACTTTCTTACCCTTAAGATGATACTGCCAGCAAAAAATGATTCTTTAAATATAACTACTTTATTAGTAGATGAAACTGCAGCAAATTCACAAATACCAGCTTGTATCACATCACTGACAGCAGAGTACAAAAGGACAAATGCACAGTTAGAAAAATGTCCCTCATAAAACAGAAAACAACCTTGAAAAATACAGATGACAGTTGCCAGGATTTTTCATATTGTAGTTCATAGCATGCATATCACTCTAATCCTTCAACCTATCAGGTCATAAATCATTGAGTATGCTCCCTAGCTCTGCTAAATAACAATAAACTGTTGCAGTCCCAGAAATAATATTTTCACATGCCCCTCTCTCTTCTCTTCTACAAGAACTCCCCTCAAAAATACTGGAAACCTATATTGCAATCTACTAACTGTATATTATTATTTCTGCAAACAGTTCTGGCCAGAAATATGGAAAGATCAAGATACCAGGACTGCCACCTGTACTACTAATGAGCAGATGCTCCTAATATCAATCCCTATCCAACTAAGTAAATTAATTTTGACACTAGTGCAACCAGCCTGTATTTATACAGTTTAGTCTTAATTTAGTACTGAAATCAAGCCATACAAGAGAGGATCGATAAGATCATGTAAAAGTGAAACCACAAGTTCTTTATTCAATGGGGAGACAACAAATTACTTTATTATCCATTCTGCCCACGAAATGATAAAGGCAACACAATCTGTCCTTGAGGTCCCCCTGGAAGATTATTCACAAACTTAATTCTTTCTTTAACATTCATTTACCAGAAAGCTTGATGTTGAATGAGTCAATTTCCAGCACGGGCACATGGGCAGAAACGCTACAATAACGATAGTAATATACAGAAAGCAGGAAACCGGGGCAATAGAATACACACAGAAAGCAACCCAGCTTTCTTTCAGTAAAAAATATCTTTGCCACTTACTTGACCTTTGCATGGTCAGAAGACCTGCCTGTTTTGTAGTAACACAGTATTACAAACATGCCCATTACCGATCAGTACATAGAATTGATGAACACATCTTTTATCGTAGCTATGCTGGGGTGAGACAGAGAGCATTCTAATTTACAGGAAGTGTGTTCAAAATATTGCACCACAAAGAAAAATGTAAAGTTATTCTGCAGAGTTAATAACCCAGATGTCCTTTAATCCGACCATGTTAGATGTGTCACTGCTGCTGGTGGTGCTACTACGCAAACCCCCCCCCCCTCGACAAGTGGGTGTTAGAGCTACTGCTGCAATGTACAAATAAATATGGTGCTGTTTGTCCATACACTAAGTATGGCAAAGATGCCGGGGTATGAGATCAACTTACCTGATTCTTGAACTCGGTAGAGGCAGAGGGGGAAATGGTCCATTGTTGAAGTGTCACAGTACTTTCACTAAAAGCTGAAAGATGTTCGTTGCAGCTGCAAACTGATCAGCACATTGAGGAATCCAACAGTAAATTTTGTAAAAGTCAGGAAAATAAAGGGAGAGAACAGAGTAATATTGTCTGGGGGTGGAGTGGAGGTGATAAGCAAGTGGTGGCTTGGACTGGAAGAATCTCATTGGCTGCCACCACTTGTTAGATGAAAAGCAAACAAAATCGGCTATAGTGAGAAGAAAATAGAGAGTGCATTTCAAGCCAATTTTCTCTTAAAAGTCAAACATGACCAGTACGTAACTCCATACTGAAACCTAACTGACAAAGTTCCATTACTTTTTCAACTTAATTTTCAGTAGTGGAGATAAAATCAGACTACAAAGTTAATTACGTTTATAGAAGGCACTCGGGTATAACAACCTGCAATTCATATTGTCTCACAGCACGCTCGGATTTAAGTACAGAGGCGCCAAGAGACTGTAGTCGGTGTTAATGAGATAAATAAATATAATAAAAACAACAGTTGATATCTCTTTACTTGCACTAGACAGACGCCAAATATTAATGCAGTTGGGTTTGCCATTCTGTAAGCTTTAAGTTGAAATCTTTTAAAACCGTGTATATAGCATGGTTTTGGAATTGTTGATGCAAATATGAATAAGCAATATTTGACGCCTAGAGGCGTCAGTAGGAGGTAACTGCAGATGAACCTGGAGGCATCACCCAGATGCAATGAGTTAAGATAAAGTTTCTGAAAGAGCTCAAATATTACCTTTCTTTGATTACTAACGTCTGTAGCTAGCCTGCTTGTTCCTTGAAATTTCCCAACCTAACCACCCTTCTTCTGTTGGGGTTTTGTAGGGCTGTGTCTCTGCCTTCTACCCTTATGATTATCTAATCTGCAAACTCCCTCCCTGCCCTCTTTCATTGCTATTGACTGTTGTATAAGCTATTCCCACTCTTCCCACCCACAGATTTTCCACAGATCCATCATACTGAGTGCTCACACAGCAAACCAGTATTGCTCTTGAGTAAGCCTTCTTTACTACATATTGTCTCCTGCTGATTTTCCAGGAGTTCAGCAAAGCTTGGAGTTCTAGCCTGCATTCCAGACATGTTTTTCTTGTGTCCAGTGCCATCTAGGAAAAGTTTAGTACCTTGTTTGCTAAATCGGATTTGTTACTTTCAGTGATGGCTTTTGTTTCCTGCTTTTATCTGTGCATTTCACTGATTTTTTTTGTAAAAGAAAATGCTGTTGCTCTCACTGTTACTGTGTCCAAATTAAATTCAGCAAAGGATTTCCAGCTAGTTGTTTAAGTGGCTTGCACTTGTGGGTCTCTTCTACTGTGTTTTTAGATCAAGAGGACTGGATTTATTCATCTTGTGGCAGGAGGTGTTTGCCTGGTCTATCTGAGTTGGGAAATACACTCACAGAGTGCTCATTTTATTAACCAGAGGGCTCATCATCTAGTTTTCTTTTTTTCTGTGTTGCTATAAGTTTTTCATATTTGCTTGGGTTAGCAGTACCTGTACAGTATCAAACACATAAAAAGCAAATTTACTCTGCAGAATGACTCATGAAACCGTAAAGCAGTAATGCACTGCAAATACCTTGTGCACCAACAAGTGAAACCACACGCAACACCCATCTCATATAACACACAACACACACAGACTAACATATGCTGGGGCACATAAAAGCAATCTTCCTAAACAACAGAGATCAGCTAGACCATCCGCTGTCAAAGATGTGCATCAGTAATTCCAAAGGCAGTCAGAAAATACAACACCTAGCACCACACATGCTGTTATTCCCAACGAAGCCCAAACACTAAGCCCCTAAGGCAAGTAAACATACTTCCCAGAACTGTTATCATAGGGGATTACATTGTAGGATATACTAATTCCCTTCTAACCAGGCTGAAGAAGGAGAATATAACTCTTAGTTGCTTATTTGGAGCCAGGATCCAGTAAATCACACATGCACTCAGGTTATCATGCCACAGGTACCAGTATGATTACATCATAGTCCATGTAGGCATAAATGACCTGGGATGCACCTCCCTGGACTATATGATGAGAGACATTATGGATCTTTCAGACTATGTGCTCAGGCTGATATGATCCTGGCACTGAGCAACATATTACCATCACTAAGGATAATGTTACATTATGAGCAAAAACATGATGGATTTCAACTGCTGACTGTCTTTTTGGTGTCATTCTAAGGGGATCCAATATTTGTCTGCTTGAGAGGACATGGTCAACAGACACTTTGCTTTACCAAGGATTGTCTGCAACCTTTCCCCTCTAGGCTTTTGAATACTGGCTAAAGCTTTGCCTGCTCCCATAGTACCTTTTTTAGGCAATGCCAAATTGACAAACCTACCAATACAGCAAAATCAACTCAATGGAACCTCAAGGTGTTACTGCAGCATAAAAAAATAAAAAATTACCACATTCCAAGCTCTCCTCACAGTCGAGATTATAGTCATCTCTGCAATTAATGAGACATGGTTTAAAACAGCAAAGAGTAGCCTGTTAGGGCAAGGTTTCAGTGCCTTACACACTTTTAGACCAGTAACTGCACAGAAAAGGGCTACATGTGGAGGTGTCTCAATATACATCAATAATGTGGTCAGACAGGATGAAATGTTGGAGTTCATCCAAGTGCAGATCACCATAGACAACATTTCATACCATATCATAGCCAGCTACAGGTCACCCTCCATGTTCCAAGAAGTTCACAATGCACACTTGTACCTACTGGAAACACTTACCATCCAACATAATACCCTCCTCATGGGAGACTTTAGTTACCCCTCTATAGGCTGGGAATATTACACATCCTCAAATCTACAGACACAGAGATTCCTGTACTTCGTAAATACAAACCGTGACCAAATAGTGAATATGCTTACTAGATGCTTCAACATACTGGACTTTGTGCTTACAAATATGGGAGAATGTTGCACTCCTCCCATGTCTCGTTTTCCCCTGTAAGGTCTGACCATAAAGCTTTCTCATTCAAAATCAAAATCAACTCCATAATCCCATTAAAATCAGTAACAGTTAGTGTCACTCGTCTTTGTTTTCTATTGAAGGCGAACAGGGGGGGTAGTTCATTTATATTCTTTATTACACAGAAACACATCAGGATGGATAGCAGCAGTTCAAAATATAAACAAACTGATTAACTGACAGACTATACAGACATACATGCTTACATCTCAACAGCTTACTACAAAATGGCAGTCAGGCTCGCACGTGCTCAGTATTTATACACTTGTGCAAGCCCCTAGAAAGCTTCTTAAAGGTATACATACATATTGATCTACATCCTCTCTCTTTAATGAATTGCCCACAATATAATGACATTTGAAAAGAACCATGCAATTGTACAGACAATAAGAAATAAATGCAGCGTTCATGTCCAAGTTGCTGTGTATCTGGAACACGGTCTGGAAATGTGACCTGATCTAGTGATATAGCAATCAGAACTGGGTTTAGCAACAGAGACAGTCACTGGTGAACAAACAGATTCTGGAGTTTCATGATTTTTCTCAGGAACAGGGATACTTACTGGAACATCCTCTGGAACTGGAACGCTAGATAACTCACTCTGAGATTTAGACTCTCTCTCACAGGTGTTATACTGCAATCCAGGCTTGGACACCAGGACCAAATGTTTCTGATTCTGCCTGAATTCTGCTCCTTGTGATTCCACAATGTACGCTCTTGGCTCTGAACATTCATTCTTCATGGCACCAGTCCAATCAAAACCTTTGGACGTCTGCATCCTCACTATCTCCCCTTCTCATAATAGATTGAGTGATTTGCTGGTCTGATCATAATAGGACTTCTGGGCTAAGTGCTTCTTTAACAGATTGGCTTTCACTGATCTGTTAATCTTGACACATGGAACAAATAATGTACTACTAATTGGTAGTGCGGTTCTGGTTTGTCTTGACAGAGGTCTATGTGCAGGTGAACCAAGATGTTTATCATGAGGAACATTTCTGAGATTCAAGAGGTTCGAGAAAACATCACTATTGTCTCATTTCGACATTTCTAGCAATTGTTTTGCACTTTGAACTGCATGTTCTGACAAACCATTTGACTGCAGGTACTCAGGTCTACTTGCAAAGTCCCACTCATCAGCAAACTTTGAACTTCTGGCTTGTAAACTGTGTACCATTGTCAGAAATAACTTTGTGTGGACTACCATGGACTACAAAATGATGCTCCATCTTAGTAATGACAGTACTGGATGTTATATTAGGAAGTAGGTCAGTCTCAAACCAATTTGAATAAGAGTCTACTAGCACCAAGTAATGTTGACCATTCCACTCGAAAATGTCTGTAGCTACTATCGACCAAGGTAGTTTAGGAATCTGGTTTAGCTTAAGTTGTTCTTTCTGTTGATGTGGCTTAGTACTATTACATACAGAACAAGATGAAAATACTCTCTCAATGTCCCTTGACATAGAAGGCCAAAATAATAGTCCTCTCCCCCTTCTTTTGGTAGATTCAGTTCCTGGGTGGCTACAATGCAAGACGGTAATGTACTCTTGTTGTGAGGATTTTGGAACAATCACTTTTGGACCTTTCATGATGATACCATTGTCAAACAAGATCTCATCTCTGTAAGGAAAATAAGGTTGCACTTCTACTGGTAAGTAGGATTGCTTTGATGGTCATCCTTGACTGATAAAGTGGTTGAGCTTCTGAAGCATTGGATCTGTGGCTGCATGACTTGTAAGCTCATTAAGACATGTGGAAGAACAATTTCTCACTTCTGTGGCTTCAAAATCAAGTTTCTCATGTTCATGCTGTTCAGTGGTATTTCTAGGTGATCTGGATAAAGTATCATCAAAATAAAGAAGTTTGCCTTTTGTGTAGACAAGATTGACATTATACTTTTGCAATCGCAGCATCATGTGTTGCAGTCTGGCAGGAGCTGTATGCATAGGCTTTCTCAAAATAGTGACTAGAGTTTGGTGATGTGTTTCAATCTGGATAGGTCTACCATAAATATAATCATGGAACTTCGAACATGCAAACACAATTGTCAAGAGTTCTTTCTCTGTCTGCGCATACTCCATTTCAGTTTGGGTCAGGGTTCTGGATACAGACGCTACTGGTTTAACCTCTTGAAGAATGACTACACCAAGACCAAACTTCAAAGCGTCACAAGAAAAAGTAACTGGTTTGTGAACATCATAATATCTGAGAGTTGGTGGACTGGCAATTCTCTGTTTCAGGACATCAAACACTTTTTGGTGTTGTTCTAAGCATGACCAAGATCTATCTTTGCGTGTCAGCTCTCTGAACAGTGCTGAAAGTTGTCTTAAGTCTAGAATGAACTTGCCTAGATAGTTTACTATGCCAAGAAAATGTTGTAGGGCTTGAACATTGTCTGGAGCTGGCATCTCAAGAACTGCTGTTTGCTCGGAAGGATCTGGTCGTAAGCCTGAACTGGTAAATAAATGACCAACATAAGTAACTTTTCATAGCATGAACATGCATTTCTGAGGGTTAAGCTTAAGATTCACTTCAAATGCTCTTTCCAGAACTTTGTTGAGGTTTATGTCATGCTTGGCATCACCATTACCTCCTAGTAGAATATCATCTACTATAATAGCACATGGATACCCAAAACAAATTTGCTCCATTGCACACTGGAAGACGTCAATGGTAGAATTTATCCTAAATGGCATTCTGAAAAATCTGTACCAGCCAAAAGGAGTACTGAAAGTGGTTAGCAATGAAGATTTTTGATGAAGCAAAATTTGCCAAAATTAATTCTTTGCATCCAAGACAGAAAAAAAAAAAACTATGGCATTTGGTATAAGACCAGTAACTTCTTCAACTGTACTCATTGGATGATGAGGTCTTTTCAGTGCTTTGTTCAAATCTCATGTGTCCATACATATCATGATATAATCTGAGCTTTTTTATGAGCAATGACCATGGAAGATACCCATTCAGTTGGTTCTTCAAATGGACAAATTACACCTTGCTATACCATTTTATCTAGCTCAGCCTTGACTCTGTTCTACATAGGTGCTGGACCTCTCCGAACTGGCCTGACAACTGGACTGACTTCAGAGTCTAACTTAATGGAGTACACAACTGGGAGTTTGCCTAGTTTGTCTTTGAAAAGATCAGCATAGTTAGAGAAAATAGACTGGGTGAAATTAGAATGCACTGGTCTTTCAAGTTTACATGGTGCACTTCCTTATTAAATTAAAGTAGTCCCATTTTCAAACTGTCTCTGAGGCCTAATAATGACTGTAAATGCCTTTTGACCGCATAAAATTGCAAGTCATAGCTGTTCCCAGCAGACTAACATGAAAGCACTACTGAACCTTCAGTTTGAATTTCTTCACCACTATAAGCAACAAGCTTCGGACACTTTGCTAAATCATGCTTCTCACCGGTACATATTCTAGCAAATGTTTCTGTTGACATAATACTGCATGTTGAACCTGTGTCATCTTTGAGCTCTGTAGGTATCCCATTTATCCAAACAGTACAAAATACTTCATTATTTGCCCATAAATTTACTGCATTGACTGTTTCATTAAGCACAGACATACTATCAACATAAAAAGTAGGGCCACAGCTTTCTAGTTGATCAACTTGTCTCTTGGGATGTTCCCTTTTAATAAAAGAATATCCCTTATTTGATTTACAAAATCTTTGAAAATGATTCAACTTTTTATATCCGTGGCATTGCTGACTAAAAGCTAAGCAATTTTCTCTTTTGGGTTCATGATTTGCACCACAATTATGACAGTTGCCTATGAAACTGGGAAGTGGCACAATTTTTGAATTTGCTGACTTATCCTTGTGCTTTACTGAGACTGTGCTCACTCTGAAATTTGCTAGAAAGCTATGGGGTTTACCAGTGACTGTTGCAGGGCTTACAGTTGCTACCATGTGCTTGGGCCTGTTTCTTTTAACTACGTGCTGCATTCTATCAACATTAGCTTTAGAAGATACTGGAAGCATGCATTTCACATTTATAAGCACATTTATGTGCTTTTCTGTGAGCACATATACCTGACAAATCTCAATGGCCATATTCAAAGTTAAATCATGGTCATGAAGCAAGATCTTTCTCACAGCATCATCTTTAATACCACACATGTATGTATTTTATCAACTCATCCCTTAAATCACCAAATCTGCAAGTTACAGCTTTATTTCTTAAGTTAGTTATATATGCTGCAAAGGTTTCCCCAGGCTTTTGATCTCTTGGCTAAAATAAGTGCCTTTCCATTGTAATATTAATTTGGGGGTTACACATTTCCCTAAATTTACATTTTAAGCACTCGGGGTCTTCCCTTGACTCAGCCGGTACCACTATATGATGGTTTTCTCTCTCCGCTGCAAATACAGCAGGTGCATTCACAAGTGAATGCTCTCTTTCTATAGCTTCTGAAGCAGCTAAATTAAGCAGAATAAATGACTTTGTATGGTCATCTTTATCAGAAAACGCAGCTTATATGAACATTTCGTACTCTTGCTCAAACACTCTCCAGTTCTCTGCAATATTATTATCGAATACAAGTGGAGCTGGTCTACAAAATACTTCAGACATGCTAACAAATTATGCCCAAACACACTGAAAAAAATACCCTTGCAATTATGTATGAACATGCACTCACAGCCAGTACTTGTAATAACATTCAAACGCACAATAAATTTTCAGATATACTGTACTTTGTGAAATATGCTTTGAAATGGCTGTGTTTTGCAAAATAACTGTACTGTAATACTGCGCAAACATGCAAACTCTCTGTATAATTTGGATATCCTGAATAGCTTTAATTAATGTGAAAAAGTAGCTCATAGTGAAAAAATTTGGTAGTTTTCCTTATTTTATACTTTTTATGTAATTTGGCCTTTATTTCAAACATTTCCCATAGTTATTCCAATGTTTTTTTCAATATGTCACAGTTTTAGACATTTCATTTGTTTAGAAATTCATTTTGAGCTTTCTGAGTGCTTAGTTTTATATTTTCTGAATAAGAAATAATTTAAGTAAGCTCTGATAACTGAAATATGTTTCTGACCTTTTTTTTTTGCATTATACATGCAGTAGGGATGATCCATTCCTCTATATTCCTCCACCATTGACTGAGTGTCTAATTCTGGATTTCTGGATCCCATTCTGAAACCATGTCACTCGTCTTGCTTTACTATTGAAGATGAACAGATGGTGTAGTTCGTTTATATGCTTTATTGCACAGAAACACATCAGGATGGATAGCAGCAGCTCAAAATATAAACAAACGGATTAACTGACAGACATACATGCTTACATCTCAACAGCTTACTACAAAATGGCAGTCAGGCTTTAAACACTTGTACAAGCTCCTAGAAATCTTCTTAAAGGTATACATACATACTGATCTGCAGTTAGGAACTATTCCAAGGCAAATTATCTGTTATTAAGTGACGGTTTGTCAATATTCAATGCCCAACAAACTCCAAGAACACTCCAGCCTATGGTGACTGGCTTCTATGTCAGAAACCTCAATGGCAGCACACAGCATTGTGCAGAACTGATGGTTAATGGTGCTGCATTCACCAAGCCTGGTGATATAACAAACCTGTTAGAGGGCAAATTCATTTCCAACTTTACCCCCCTCTCAGGCTCAACCATCCCCCCATTAATAACCTCAAATGTAAGCCCTCTAACTATAACTAGGAAGCATGTACTGGCTGCACTCATTAAAGGCAAGAACACAGACTCAGTGGGCCACTATAACATCCCAGGATGCCTCCTGAATAGTCTTAAAGGTGACCTATCAGGACCCATGGAGTCATTATTTAACTACAGTTTTAACACAGACTTTGTGCCATGTGAATGGGGAACTGTGATGGTCATCCTCCTTCATAAGGGAAGACCTTCATCAGATCCTAAAAACTATAGACCTATTATTCTGACTAGTCTTATTTGCAAAACCATGGAAAGAATTACCATGGAAATTATCAGCAGGGATATAGGAGACCACCAGACACTATATCCATCCCAGTTTGCCTTTGTCAAAAGAAGGTCATGCTTACTGAATCTGGTGGACTTCTTTGAAAAGGTCACTGAGGCAATGGATGAGAGGGAAAATGGTGCATACTGCCTACCAAGATCTGTCTAAGGCATTTGATACAATACCAGGCTCAGGCACGGGTTAACAAACTTACAGGTCTAGCTGTAAAACCCTTTATAATATGCTGGATAGCTAGCTGGCTCATTGATAGGATCCAGGAGGTTAGAATCAGTGTGGCCACCTCTACAAAGAGGCCAGTCAGCAGTGGAGTCCTCCAGGGCTCTGTGCTAGGCCCAATCCTCTTTGGCATCTACTTCTTGGATATCAAAGCCAATGTCAATGGCCTCTGGCTAATCAAATTTGCAGATGATTACAAACTGAGAGCATTCATTGTATATCCCCAAGATGAGAACACCCTTCAGGAAGGTCTAATACAAACAAACACTTGGTACAAAAAGCCATGGGTTAAAAATGCCAAGAAATGCACTATAGTACCTTTTGGGGAGTGTGCCTCCCTGGGTAACTACATCATCAATAAATCACCCTAAAAAGTTGATTCACTAGTCAAGGATCTGAGAACTCCTCTAGATAGTAACTTAGCCTTCGACCACCATGTGTCCAAGATAGTAAGAAAATTCTTCTAAGTTGCTTGACTTATAAGCAAGGGCATGGCATCTAAGTCCAGAGAGGTCATCATAACGGATACCTATTGAAAGCACAAAAGTTACAAAGTGTGAACGCTCAGATGAGTGAAAATGCCGCAAATCGAAAACATTATTGTTGGGGGCTGTGCCCCCACACACCCCCTGCTAAATATATATTCCAACTCCAAGATCGCACTACAGTGAAGAAAAGGCAAATATTCTGATCTTCACTGTACTGCAATGAAAAAAAAAAACACACTTTGATTTGCGGCATTTTTGCTCATCTGAGCGTTCACACTTTGTAACTTTCGTGCTTTCAGTATGTAACCCATCATAACTAACATAAGAGTATAATACCCCCTTCAGTATATCTGACCAGACACATGCAACAACTGGTATGTCCATAAAGGTTCCTTACAAAAAGAGTACATGGAGTAAACACAATGTCCTATGCTGATTGCATCAAAGTCTTGTCTTTTTATTCGGTATCATACAGACTTCTGACAGGTGATCTTTGACTGGCATACAAGGATACCTGGACCCTATTTTGATGACTCGTTTTGCACATTTGCAAACCAAACAGCATGAAAACTACTAGATTTAAGAATTAAATTTTGCTTGCAACACAAATAAAACATATTGGAGAGACAGATACATTTCTCAGAGAACTCCCATTCTCTGGAACAGGCTCCCCATCCATGTGAAGCAGAGTTCCTCCGTATCCCTATTTACATGTAACCTGGACCTATGGATGGGTAAGCATGAATTCACCCCTGGTCTGGTGCCCATGTCTGTGATGGACAGAATCAGTCAGTAAATCACTCCCTGTAAATCAAATATAAATCAAATTTGTGGGTCACAATTGGGTTGCACAGCTAGGCTTTTAAGGGCCCCTTGTGGTCATTAGCCTAGTATACACCTATGAACCTATGAATCTAAGAGAAAGGATTTTTAATTTTGTTTTTTCATGAGAGAGGGATTTTAGGGAAAAAGTTTTTTGGGGGTTGAGCGTGAGTTGTGAGTTACAATGCCATGTATCACTGACACTTAAAGCTTTTTGAGTAATTTTTTGGAGATATACCAGGTTGTCTGATATGCATGTGACTGCAGTCATCTATTTATTTTATTGTATGAGGAAGGCCTGTTGTGTGAATATGTGGAGGGTTTTGATGAGAGTGTTAAACAGGAGAGGACCAATGATGGAGCTTGGTGGTACACTGGTGACTGGAAGGTGTGGAGAGAAGGTGCCATTTTACTGATTGATACCTATTGGACATGTAGCTTTTGAGGTATAGAAGGGTAATCTGAGAGAGACCTAGTGAGGACATTTGAAGACGTTTGCTGGGACAAACTGTTTCAAAGGCTTTAGACAAGTCTAGAAATAAGGAGGAGACACTTTGCTATTATTTCTAGTTTTATTGACAGTATCTATAAATGTTAAAAATGCAGTGGCAGTTCTATGGGAGAGATGTGAGCTGTGTTGGGTGAGAGATCTGCAAGGGTTAGTTTAGCAATTGTTTTTCAATACATTTTTAATACATTGGAAAGGTGGGATATGATTGCTATAGGTTTAAATTTAGTAATGTTGGTTAAAGTTCTTCCTTTGTGCAGAGGGATATTGTGTGATTGTTTTTTCCGGGGAGAGGGAATATGGAATTCTTGGACAGACCTATTTATAAGGATTGAGACATGACAGGCAATGTTAATGGCTGCTATTTTAAGGTACTCACTTGGAAGGTCATTAGCTGAAGTAGATTATGGTTTGAGCTTGTTTATGAGTAGTTTTATATAGGATGTGGGCACAGGTTTGAAGGTGAAAGTGGATGTGGTGATATGTCGCTGTTAGGCATGGATGGAATCAGATGATGGAGAATCCTTGGTTAGGGACACTATATCTATGACTTCAGTTTCAAGTGGTGAGTGATTGTGAGAGGGGTCAGGCTTGAATTTTTGACTGGGATCTAAGATTTGTTTAATGGGTGACCAGAATTTTTTTTAGGGTTGTGTTTATTATTGTTATGAATGTTATTTTAGTATAGTTTTTTGTTGTATTTGCTTTTTTGTGCAGTTGCAGATCATTCTGAAGTTTTTGAGATATTGTGGTGTTTTACATTTTTGCCATTTTTTTCATGGCTTTTTCTCTATCCTGCA
This sequence comes from Protopterus annectens, assembly GCF_019279795.1. Lineage (NCBI taxonomy): Eukaryota > Metazoa > Chordata > Ceratodontiformes > Protopteridae > Protopterus > Protopterus annectens. Next base: position 192,691,703 of record NC_056730.1, read on the forward strand.
TTATCAGTCTACTTTTTTGGTCAGCAAAATTGCATTAATTGTTTTTAGTTTTTTCCTTGTTGGAAGAGCAAGGCTATTTAGGATATTTAGGAAAGCTGTACTGAATTAATTTAAAGCATCATCTAAGGATATGATTTTTAGGATTTTCCAATTAATAGATGATCAGGCAGTTACGAATATTTCTGGGTTAAACTTGAACAGGTTGTGTGCCATTTTATAAACATGCTGTTTAACTGGATGTGTGAGAGATCTGCTTTTTTTAATTTCTCCAAATCTTTTGGGTTTCTAATACCATGACAGGAATGGACTCCATTCCTAGGTCAACGTATGATTAAAGTTCATTATATTAGTATTGTTTTAAGCTTTGACGTCAAACAAAAGTGCTCTTCGCAGCACCCTCAGTATGCCCAGTAATGACTCCTTCTGCAATCCGTATGGGGTTACATGGATTGGTAACATATCTAAATACGATTGTAGATTCTTTTTATAAGACCTCTTGCTCCCACTACTATTGGAAATGTCTGGGTATTTTTCTTCCACATTGCTCTCATTTCTGTCTGTAAATCCTGATATTTTATACCTCTGTGTCTCTTTGTATGCAAGACACTGTAGTAACTGGGTATGGCGATTTCAATGATCGATGTTACTCTTGTCTTCTTTTCTTGGACCACTATATCTGGTTTTCTAGCATCTAACTTTTGAACTGTTGGTAAAGGGTGATCCCATGTGATATAAACTTCATCATTTTCTATGATGCTTTGTGGCTCATGTTTCCAGTGTTTTTTAGCCACTTCAATACCATAATGTTTGCACAATCCCCAGTGCAACAGTCTCGCCACATTATTATGCCTTTCAGTATACAGTCCTTCTGCCATTAGTATATCACAACCAGCAACAAGGTGTGTGACTGTTTCCAATTCGGTTTTACAAAACCTGCATTTGTCTGTTTCTCTGACATGTTCAATGGACTTTGTAAACCAGTATGTACATTGCCCACTGTCTTGGGCTGCCAATATTAACCTTTCATCTCTTGGTTTGAAATCTCCTCTCCTTAACCATTCCTGCATTTATTACTGATCAACATGAGGTTCTTCCAGAAGTTTTCTGTACTTGCAACTATATTTATGCTTTTTCCACATTTCTTGCCTTCTCATCTGGTCCTTTACCTTATATTCTTTCTTTAGTTTTTTTGGCACATTCTGTTGCTGCCTGATTTTTATCTACTTCTGGTTTGATTTCCATTCCTGCTTGATGCCAATATGCTTCTGCTAAATTAAGCAGAGATGTCATCTTACATTTATTCTCCTCATGTTTCACAACTTTCACTATGTTTGGATCTTGTGAGGTCAGTGGATATGTGTGGAGTCCCATGACTGTATTGTACAGCTATACATGTTATTAATTTCAAGGAAGCCCATCCCTGCTTTGGAACGGGGAATATATAATCTTGGTATACACTGATTTTTATAGATCATTTGGTGAGCAAGAAGCATCCTTCTTGTTTTAATATCTAATCTATTGAACATGTTTTGGGGCAAGTCAGTCACTCCAAAACTGTAAGTTAGGACAGGAACAGTAAATTGGTTTATAGCTTGGATTTTGTTTCTAGATTTCAATGCTGTTTTCAGGATTAATTTAAGTCTTCTAAAATATTCCTTACTAAGTTTTATTTGCATTTGTTCATGTTTTACTCCTGATCCTTCAACAATTCCCAAGCATTTATACACTCCCGCTTGCTCAAGTTCTTTTATATCACATTCTTTTCCCAAACTGATGTTTTCCTGGTGCTGCAGTTTTCCTGCTTTAAATGTTGCTTTTGCACATTTATCAAGACCAAATTACATTCTAATATCATTTAAAAAAGTATCGACAAAGTGCAGCTGTTCTTTCAGTTCCTCATCTGATGAGCTATACTGTTTCAAATCATCAACAAAGAGAAGATCAGACTTTGTTTTTTTATGAGCTAAATTGTAGCCATGGCCTAAACTGTTAAGTAAACAACTAAATGGATTAGTGGCAAGGCAGAATAGCAATAGTAACATAGTCACCCTGGAATATCCCCCTTTGAATTTTTTATCCCTGGGATAATAATGTCTCCTTTATCATGGCTTAATTGCAAAGTGGTCTGCCACTGTTTCATGATGACTAAAATGTAGTTGATCAGTGTCAGCTGTATCTTATACATTTTTAAGCATTCTTTTATCTATGAATGCGGGATACTATCAAATGCTTATTTATAGTCAATCCATGCCACATTTAAATTCATCTCCTTTTTACAGTTCCCCACTGTAACTTTATTTAACAACAAATGATCATTTGTTCCATATGACTTTCTTTTATTACCCTTTTGTTCAACTGTCATAATTGAGTTTTCTTCAAAATGACTATAAACCCTGTCAGCATCAATTCCCATGTATAGTTTATACATTGTCAGAAGGCAAGTTATTGGTCTATAATTTTTAGGGTAGCTTGCAGGTTCACTCTTAAGTAGGAGCATTGTTTTGCCTGTTGTTAGCCAGGTTGGTGTCTGTTTGGGGTGCACATATAAATAGTTCTTACTCATGGCTAAATCCTCTTGCAAAGATGTTAATCGTTTTAACCAAAAGATAGGTACTGCATCTGGGCCTGGGGTTTTCCAATTAGAGGCTTTGCTTAATTTTGTTTCAATCTCTCTGGCTGTTACTTCATCCCATTTCATATCCTGTGCCTTTAAAATTCTTATTCTTTCTTTTACTTCTTCTATCCATTTAGCATCTTTGTTATGTTCCACAGGATCTTCATAGATACTTCTCCAAAATGTATCTAATTTCTCTTATTTTTTGGGGGTCTTTCAACTCCTTTTACCTTATTAACCAATTCTCTATAAAACGTTTTTGGGTCATGAATAAATTGCTTATTTTGTACTTTCCCCTTATATTTATATGTATATCTTCTATGTTTTCCACCTGTGCTGAAATTTTTAGTTTATTTGTGATAGTGCATGATAGATCCTGGTCTATTCTAATACTGTGCATTGCTTTAATCACATCCATCTTTCTTAGTATTTTTGTTGATCCGTTGCCTCTTCTATAGGCTTCTAAGAGTGACACTTCTTGTCTTAATTGCCTTATAGTTTTCTCTATTCAATACTTCCATGATGGTATTCGTTTTTTCCCCTTCCTTTCCTTCACTACCCTGTGTTCTTGTGGTAGAACTTTATCAGTTATTAATTTAGCTGTGCAGTAATATATCCTGTTTACTTCTGTTATATCACATGGATCTTTATGGACAGTCCTAATTACCGCATTCATTTGTTTTATAAGACTTCTGCCTTTTTGGATTTTATCAACCTTCTGTAGTCTATTTTTCTCATGTCTGCTTGCAGGGTGTATGTTAAATATTCGAACATCCAAAATGTCAAACGTTACATTGTCGAGACCAAATGTTCGACATTTGAATGTTCGAATATCACATAAAAAAAAAAAGAAAAAAAGAAAAACACACCTTAACAGTGTGAGCGGGGGGGGGGCAAGCCCCCCTGCACCCCCCCATACCCCCCAACTTAAATATACCAACTTCGAGATCTCACTTCAGTGCAGAAAAGGGAAATTCTCCCTATCTGCACCGTACAGCGCAGTTGAAAGTCAGTATTCGAACACTTGAAATTTCAAATGTTTGGTCTCGACCATCTAATGTTCAAAATTTTAAGCGTTCAAAGACTTGACATAGACCCTGCTTGCATAGATTGGTCGTGGAGGGAGTCTGACTTGGTAGCTGTGGTGGTAAATTTTCTAGAATCTGATATCAGGATTCAATATAATAATGAATTTGATGTCTTGTTATAATGTGTTGGACTATTAGTTAACCGTGTGGAATGGTACAAGTTCATGCTAGTTGTACAAAGTTGGCCTTAGGCATAGGCCAACTAGGTGGCCATCTAGGGTGCCACCCTAGCAGGGGTGGTTTTCCAGTAATCTGAGTGGTGTAGGCAGATCAGTATGGGGGTATCGAATGGTGTTGGGAAGGACACTGTGGAGACCTTTTGCCTAGGGCACCAGTTAACCAAAGGTTGGCCCAGAAGGGAGTTAGAGGTTATGTCCAACCAACTGATAAACTGACATCACTGAGTAATATTTTTTTCTTGTGGAATTGTTATGAATATCCAATGTAGGATATATTCCGGTGTAGATGCATTATAACCAGGAGGAATGTTAAGGACAGTAATACATATTTTTTATATATTTTTTTTTATTTTCATGTAAGTGATATGAAGCTCTGCTGAACTGAATTTTGGTACTGGTTTATTGTAGGGGGAATTGTGTTTGTTGGGAAATATTAAAGCAATGCCACAATGTTTCCTTTTTATATGGTCATTACAGATTATATTACAGTGGGAGGGCAGGCAATTTTGGAGTAATTTATGCTGGGTTTCAGTTAAGTTTCAGTTACAGCAAGAACATCAGGCTTGTGTTGAGTAATCCAGACACGAAGTTCAGCAGTTTTATTTCTTATGTTTCTAATATTTAGGGCAGCAAAAGTTAGATAACCGGGGTGGAAGGTTGACTGTCATGGGTTTAGAGTAGTGTGTGGAAGGGAATTGTCTTGATGGTTGTGATAAGGTGTTAAGGAAAAGGACTAACATTCCACAATGTCTTTGGGAAATTCATGATGTTATCATATGAGTGGCACAGGTAATGAGAACCTGTATTGAGCGGCCTTGTTATTATGGCAAACAGCATTGTATTGTGCCTATAGCTTATATTCTGACATTTGTAAACCTTTTCTGGGTATTACGCATGTTAACAAACACATCCAATTTTCATTATGTATACTATGGCTGCATTGCTTTGCATGGCTGTACATCTGTATTCCCCTAACATTGAAAACACAAATATTGCCCATTGGAATGCCATATTATGAATGAGTAATTCTTCTGCGGGTGGTGTGCCATAGTTGTATACACTTGACTCTCCTATGATCAGTCATACACACTTACATATTTTATTATCACTTTTGGTGAGTGTACCACCAGTTGTCTTATATTTGCATGGCAGCATATATGAGTATGTGATATTTCGACCGTATTATTATTGTGCACCTAAGCTAATTGCTGTTTAACTGTTGGACATTACTGTGTTGCTTGTCTGATTTGTACACAAACAGCCATCACCAATGCATACTGCATATGTGTCAGACATTGATCATTTGCTGCATGTACCTTGAATGAGTTTTGCAGTGCATCTTCTCTTGGGGACTCATGCATGTGCAATGTTTTTACTTGAATATGTTTGTCTTGTCTGCTTTTTCATGCATGCATTTTCTTAGTACTGTGGGCATATGTTGTTCATTTTCATTTCCCCTAACAGCTTTGACATATACGTTTTACATATACATGGCATATATATGTATGTATGTGCACCTTTGTGTACTGTACCATTGTTGGAATGTAGGTGTACTATGACACTGTGCCACCATGGTAGGCTATGATACACATGCGATGCATATGCCTATATACAATGTGGTGCTCATTGAGATGTTTCCATCTGTGTTCATGTTTTACTTGTGTATCATGCATTCCCTACATATTTCTATGTGTTTTGCATAACTATGTATGCACAGGCTTACATTCCCTAATTTTTGTGTTAGTCATATGCTGTTTGGTAATGTATATGTAACACCATGTAGTTTCTATGTGGCAATTTCACATGCATGTCATTAGTGTGAATATGTGTGATGAGTCTTCTGTATGTTTGGATTGTGTGATATCATTGCATTTCACATATCTGCAGTGCATTCCTGAACACCATCTGCTTGGCACTGTACTTAGTTGTTTGCCTATTGTATGCAGGATTGGAGGTTCTAATTTGACCCCTGCTTTTCTGTTTCTACATTTCTTTGGCTGGATTTGATCAGCCTTGCCGTTGCTTGGCTTGAACTTGCACTACCAACAGCCTACTGGTGGTTGATGTGTTATGTTTATTGTATATTTCATTGCCAGGACTCTTCATTTTGTATTCTATGTCACACACCTACCATCAGTCGTACTCCTTTTGATATGACTGTCACACTGTTTGCAACATCTTAGCACTGCGTTGTGCATTGGTGCATAATGTATTATTGAGGTGTACTATGGTTGGTATGAATCCCTTCCCTGTTTGTCATCTTTCCTTAACCCTTGCTGTACAGTCCTTATGTGTGTTGTCTGTCTACCTAACCTATCCTTTATGTATATTACTGATCTTTGACTGTCAGGTCTTGTGACACTTGTTATATATTTGTACCCACATTTTTCCCTGCCTCCTTTTTCCATATTGTTTCCATACATCCTGATCTCCAAAATACAAAAATGGGGCCTAATCATTTTTATGATTTGGTATTATGTTTACAATGCTATTCTGTATGGTGCTCTTCTCCCTGGGTCTTCACTGAAAATGGGTCCCATGGCCCGGTCGGACACTACCCAGTTAACAAATGAAAAATAAATAAATAAATAAATAAAAAATTCCCATGGCCCTCTGTCTTCTCCTCTGACCCTCCTATTCCATCTTCTTTCTTGTGTGCCCCTCTTTTTTACCCTCGCCACATACTTTGTTATCATCCTTTTTCCTTGGATGTGTATGCTACTTATGTTCCACACATGTCCCACATCCATCGTTAGCTATTGTTAACACTGGCAATGTAGCTGTATATGCGACTTCACCATAATTAATGATTCTTTTATCTAAACTTTTGCAGATTATGATGAATTCCACAAATTATAATGGATGTATATATGCATGTCTACATTTTGTGATGATATCTGCAACATGTTGCAGATATTTATAGTTTTATGGGACGATTGCTGATGTTTGTTTGTTTGTCTTTAGTCAGTGTTTTGCACATATTACTGACATGTTCTGTTGAGTTTTTCTGCCTTCCCCATGTACGTTGGTAATACAAGTATATCACTTTATGAATTCCTTTTTACATATATTATGATTTTGCAATGCCTAACTGCAGTTGTGCTCATATCATTGGTTATTTGTTGTATCTGCATTGTGCTGAGTTATGCTTATTAGTCCAGGGAACATTTGCATATCTTGTGACACAAATCTGCCAAATTCTGCAAAGTTTATGGAATCTGACCCATTGTGTGGGATTTAAAATAAAAATGAATGAATATAAAAATGGTCCCAAAGAAGATTTCATATTTTTAAGTTCAGATAATCTTGGAAAATCCCATACGAGCACATATGTTTAAAAATATAGTTTGATGAATATTATAAAGTCAATCAGAAGGGGCTATGTTTTGTTTTCTCTCATATGTCTCACACAATATTTTAATAAATTAGAATTATATGTTTAGTTACAAAATTGCACTAAGTTGTAAGTCCGACACTGTATTGCAATTTCTGTTAGTTTTATTACCCGTCTTTTTAAGTACCATGCCATATTTCTTATTTTAAAGATAGGATTGTGGTCTGCAGTTAGTTTGCAATAACATTTATTGCTGTTGAGAGTCTGTCTTCTACCCTAAGGTTATATTTGTGGCTTATCACCGCTACACATTCCCTTTGATTTGTCTACCTGATAATAAAAATGTCTTTTCATTTACATCTCCCAGACTGAATACATCTGATAATAAATAAGTCTTCCAGTTTACAGCTCGCAGACTGAATGCATGTTTATTGCTTTGTCTAATGTTTATACCTTGGCTCTGGTGGAAGCAGAGCTGCCTTTTCATTAAGTTTTAGTTTCTTTTAGAAAGTCCTTCAATACCAATTTGCTTTATTCTCTCTCTTTTGTTTGCTTCTGCTTGAGTGATTTGATCTGCTCAAGGCAATAACTGTTGAAATTAATAGAAAGAAATTATTTCCCTGTGATAGCTAACATGTACAAACTAATTTGACATTATCTATATAACAATTGTACATCCTGCTATACAGAAGAGAGGCAACTTAATATGAATCAACTTATTATAAGGACTCTGATGCTGAGAAATACCAGGAAGTGTTTACTGATTTTTTCTAGTAGTTGTCAAAAAGCTTTAGTTTTCTCATGCCTGAGTTATTTATTTTGCAGCTAGCAGGTTCCTGAGAATATTATGTAAGAAATAAGGCATGAGGCAACATGCATGTAAATATGTTATGTCACATTCAGTGGCGTATTCAAGCAAAAGACTCATGAGAGCTTTACCACATCTGGACATGCACATCTCCGAGTACCTTATTGCATATAAATTAAAGTTTAAATTAATATGTTTAGGTATGTACACATTTACTTTATATTTTTTATTAGCATCCCAACTGGAATTTCAAGATTCCATAATGTTAGTACTGGTAGTCTGGTACCACAAAAATTGATGTATGATTTAACACAAGTAAGAGATCCAAAAGGTGCTGTTACACGTTTCAAGTGTTTTTGCAAAGGACTGATATGGGGCGGGGGGTTATACAACCCTACTGCTTTTACAGACTAACTCCAAAATCACTGTATTGTGTGGAAGAAGGAATACTCTGAGAGACAACCATTTTATTTATTTATTTACTTATTGGCATTTGATTACTGGGATAGTCCACTGGGCTGTAACAGCCCATTTTAAGTGGAGGCCCGGTGAGAAAAACTCCAAGTTCATACGACAGTCTTGAACAATTGCATGCAATTGTGCAGGCAGGTTAAATTCAGAGTTACAATTTACTACATACAAAGATACAGAAAACTACATGTATGCATACAAACTTTGGGGGGGTTTAATACACATACATACATGCTTATATAACATTTAAAGGATGAATAAAAATAAAAACAATAAAGAAATGAAGTAGATACATTTTGTGACTTTGCTATGAAGAAAAAAAGCAGGGATAACTGTGAGTTAGTCATTATATACAAAGTACAGATGAATGTTGGTTTGTAAATCAGTTGAGGATTTTAGAATTAGCACATATGCCCATCTACTCACACTTATATTTTTGCAGGTCCGTATTTTGAAAAAAAGTAAAAACAGTGTTGAATGATGTTTGATTATTTATTATTTAGTTACTTTTTAATTTCGGACTTCAGTTCAAGCTGTTCCTCAGAGTAAAGACAGAAGCCATGTTTATTATGAAGGAGTTGTTCTAAATCTGCACATTAATTTATGTCTAATGCAGGCAGTGTTCAAATGGAATGTATTTTTACCTGTGCATAGGACATGTCAGTAATATGACTCGTCTGTTTTCCTCATTTTTTTAATAATTGTCATTTTATAAGTAAAAATTGGAAGAACTGAAGGAATTGATACATGTCGAAAAAGTGACATAATTTTCTTTTCCATTTTACCACAATACAAAATTACTTTCCACGTAAATGAAAGAACAGGTATGTTACAAATTGTCATAACTGAAGATGTTTGAGTATGAACTTCGGCCATAGTAGATCAATGACTGGCCTGACTTCCTAGGCAGACAGATGCCATCCCACTTGAATGTCAGGACATTGGTGGTACAGGAATGCTGTCCATCTTCATTTCTTTCTTGCCCTGGTAAGAGGAACTGTAGTGACCTGATGCCTGAAAACTGGTTGTCCCAGCAGTAGGATTCCCAAAGAAGCAGTCCAACCAGGAGACAACCCTAGGGAAAGAAGTCATCTAGTCAGAGGAGCAAAGACTGGACATGGGAGGAAATGTGACTACAGTACCCTCCCCTACCCAAGGATACCTCACAGGATTTGAGGAGAAAGGGGATGGAGAGAATTGATACTGCAACAGTGAATATACACAAACATCTGCAGTTATAGTAAGTTCCTAACATAACTGTGCTATGCTCATTTTATAACACACAACAGAAATTACTCCTGCAAAGATTCCCCAAGCCCTCAGGACAACTTATTCATAGAAGTCCCTGCAGAATGGCCTTCACAAGCTGAACTCTGATCCTGGATACAATACCCACATTATAATGCTTGGAAAAAGTATGGAGGCCTAACCGAGCAACTGCTTCTAGGAAGGATTGTGTACTGACCCCTCTAAGAAGGCAGTGGTGATTGCAATGGAATGGACTGTGACCTACAATGTAACACTCTTGCCATTAATGTAATAACAGAAGCATATACAGTGGCTAGCAGTTTAAATATGACCTACTTATAAACTGTTCTTCCTTCCCTACTTTCAGTAAACTAAATGAACAATTGAGCAGATTTTCTACTTTGCTTAGCTCTGTCCATTTGCCTATGTACATCCAAAGACTGCAAGATCCTTTACCCTTTATTCTAGGCTGATGGAAAAATGCAGGGATTTGGAAAGCTTGGTTCAGTGATAGTTCTGTTAGCACCTTGGACATGAAGATGGATCAGTGCATATGGTAATACTATCCTTACAGAAAATAAGGAAGGGATTTTGCAGATGAGGACATGCAACTTTGAGATTCCTCTAGCCAAAGGAATTGCCACTGAGAAAACCGTCTTCCAGGAAAGAAATTGGGGGGGGGGGGTGCATAAGCAGCTGGTTCAAATGTTAGCAAGGCAAACTTTTCTAAAACATAACTGAAGTCTCATTGCAGAGTTGGGAGTTTCAGATGTAGGCCCCTTGAGGAGCTCCTTAGCTAGCAATAAGAAGTAATGAGGCAGATCCTACTGCTAGACAAACTGAGATGGCTGATGTATGTATCTTGAATGTAGTGTAAGATAATCTAGTTCTGCAAAGTGCTGATGGGTATGAGAGGATCAAAGACACCAGTGCTGCATTTGAGTCCTGACCTATACTGAGATAGCAAAGGGAGAACCTTTTCCATTTAGACAGGTATAATTTTCATAGCCTATCTCACAATAAAGAGCATATCCTTTAAAACATTTCCCTAAAAGGGATGAGGAATAAATCATCCAAGCTGTCAGGTGTTGAGTCCTTATAGATTTATAGGGTCATCCATACTTTATTGATTCATTAGGATTTTCAGAGGTCTAGCCATGCTTTTCCAAATTAGTTTTATCACTTGTATATGAATAACCCAGAGCTAGGAAGACATTTACATACTACCTCTATCTATGTGGGGAAAGTGCAATAAATCAGGAGTCAACTTGCAGTTTCCCATTCATTCATGCAGATTATACTTGAATAGAGTAAGAACCATACTTTGCTTTGTATGATGAGGAAGATGATTCCAGAGAAGTGGCTGCCTCTGTGATATTTATCAACCTTAGGATGTGGTTTAAAAGTGACTCATTGCTCTGAATCAAGAGGTTCACATGCAGAGACAAAAAGATCAAGAGGAAGGAAAAGCAATTTTAACTGGAACAAAAGGGTTTTATGAGTAGCATGTTTGCCCTTTTCTCTTATATCTTATGTATGTCATGGGGATTAACAGTACTGGAGAAAAGGCATAGGGAAATGCACCTATCAAAGTTATGGTGAAGGCATCTATTCCCAGGACTACAGTGTTAGTGCCATGGTACAACATTACTTATGTTTTCTGAAGAAGCAAAAAGGTCTGCATCTGACACTATCCGCCAAAAGACCAAGTCCCTGTATATATGTGTGTGTGTGTGTATATATATATATATATATATATATATATATATATATATATATATGGGTCCATATGACTTGGTCCACTGTTCATTTGGTCGAATGTTTATTTGGTCGACAGTTCATTTGATCGACAAGAATTTTAGGTGGGGGGCTTCACCCCCCCACACCCCCCCTAACTATATATATCAACTCCAGGGTCGCACAACATTGGGGTAGGGGGCAAATGCTTGTCGATCAAATGAACTGTCGACCAAATAAACATTCGACCAAATGAACAGTCGACCAAGTCATATGGACCCATATATATATGTGTTTGTGTGTGTGTGTGTGTGTGTGTGTGTGTGTGTGTGTGTGTGTGTGTGTGTGTGTGTGTGTGTGTGTGTGTAACATTCACTTTTGTGGATTCACTTCTGTCCTACTCAGCTAATCTGATAAAGAATTTTCTGGAGATATGATGTACTTCATCCCATCTCCTAGGACAAATCTGATACTTTCTTTGCTAGTCTGCACAACAGGTAGGAGTGTATCCCTACCTCTTTTTTGATGTATAACATCACTCTGTGCCTTTAGCTGTCAGGATGTACAACGTTCCTGCTGCCAAATAGGTTTGAATGCCTTGATAGCTAGAAGGACTACAGCCATCTTTGTCATATTTGTGAGACTTCTGTGGTTCTTGTCTTTGGTTCCTTGGATATTCAGTTCTCACAAATGTGCCCAAGACTATGACAGAGGCATATACAGTGAGTGTCTAGGTGTTTAGGCCTATCTTGAGGGACACTTTCCAAATTATGCTCTATTTGATGTATGGTAGCAATGGAATATGTTACTGAAAGGACTGAGCATTCTGGCACTGCCAGTTCCTTAAGTACCAGTATAGCTAACTCATGTGTAGTCTTGCTAGGGGTACAAATAGAATGCCAGAAGCCATATATGCCAGCATCCCCATCAACTTTCTTGTAGTAATATGACTTTAATGTGCTATTGTCTGAAAGTATTTTAACAGAAAGAGCACTTTGCATGGGGGAACTATTGTATGCTTATTAAAGTGTTGTAGGGAACACTTGTTATGCAGAATACCTGCATTGCCATTCTGTGCTGATGCAGAAGGTTCATCTATTAATAGTTATTAATAGCTATTGTCAAGTGTTTAATGTAATTATTCCTTGCCATCATTCAGTTCTCTGTATAAATATGTGTTGCTGTTTTTAAGCCATGTGTATGTTGAGCCAAGGCAAACACCCTTACACTCTGTAAAATAACTGGTTTGGAGCCCAAGTGCTTAAACCAGAACAAAGACACTTAGAATAACTGGTACAATAAGCCTTGAACCAGCAATTCCCAACTCAGAAGGGTGTAAGCTATCTCTCCTGGCACAGGAATGTAGACTACAACACTTCCTTATGTAAGATAGTGGGTTTGGAGTCCAAGTGCTGAAATCAGAGCTAACAGAAAGAGCACTTTGCCTGGGGGAAAGAAAGGCCTCCTATCATTTTGTGTCTAGCATTGTTCACAAAATCAGCTCTCATGTTTTGGGTACTTGGCTAGATTTTGGTAGGTTTAGAAAGAGACAAAGAGAGAGAGAAAGAGAGAACCAGGGAGTGGAAGGAAGTCATTGTGAACTGCAAAGCCTTCTGTATCTCCTTTAGGGAGGCTGCTTGAATGAGTCAATCATCTAGCTATAGGTAGATATGAAAAATGTATGCTCTGCAGGAGGGAGTAACTTGAGCCAGGCACTTGATAAATGCCATGTCTGCAATAGACAAATCAAAGGACAGGGAGGTAATCTGGTAAAGAGAGTTCACTGTTTTGAGTCTGAAGATGTATCTGTCCATCCTCGGTTTGGGTATGTTGAGATGCACTCCTTTATGCCCAGGATGTCCGCATAAGCTTGTGCGGCAAGGAGAAGTAGAAGGACTTGCAATGTTAACATCTTAAAGTTGGGATTTTTTAAAATTTATTTAGCCTTAACAGATCCAAGATGGACTTCCTTCTGCCTCCTTTTCTTGGAATTAGGAATAGTCAGTAGTAAAAGCATGTTACGTCTTCTCCTCTTGGTACTCTCTGTGTATCTCTGTCTCTCTCTCTCTCTCTCTCTCTCTGTCTTTCTCTGTCTCTCTGTCACTCTATGGCTTTCTGTGAAAATGGGCAAACTAGGTATACTTGACCCATGGGAATTGAGAGATACTTGAGAATTTTGATTTGGTTAAAAAATATAGACTGTATCTGTGACTCAGAATTTGAAGTACTCATTTGTGCTGATTGATAGCTCCCACTGTTTCACTGAGATGTCCAGGTAGCCTCCTCTCATTTGTTATAGAAGAGGATGGCAAAGGGAAAGCAGGGTCAAAAAGAAGGTAGATAAAAGTTGGATTTCGGATGTGCAGGAAGAATGACTTTGGATGAGGTACTGCTGTTCCCTATTTCAGCCTTGTGCCTTAAGCCTGTGGCCACCCTAGTTTTACGTTATTGTGTTCCTACCATTTCCTGTTGTAGTGGCCTTTTTGCCTTTTGATTGTTTCCCTCTGCTGTGGCTTGAGCAGGCTGCCCAGTAGTTGTGGAATAGTTCCTATTACATGTAAGAAATGAAGAATGAAAACAGCTGTTTCATAGACTGGATATTTTTTTCTATCTCCTCCTGTCATCTAAGCATGTTGTTTGCATGGGGTCCATATACAAGCTCCTTATCCACAGGGTAACTTGGGTTTTTCTTCTTTTATGGACATAGTAAGGGCTGAGTCCTCAACCAGACACATCTTCAAATACTGTCCTCATTGCTGCTGTCCTACATGATAAGTAGACAACATCACAGACAATTTTAATGGAGTGCTTAGTGACTTCAGTACTGAAGTTACATAATCCATGTGCTTCTCCTTTCAGGTCCATCTCTTTTATTCTCCATAACCGTCTCCTTTAGCTGGTTCAGGTGGGACTCCTTGTAGTTTACATGTGCATCCATCAGTTATGCACCTTAGAGACCATAGTAGCAGAGATATGTGTTTTTTTCTCAAATCTGTCTAGTATCATGTAGTCCTTCTCACTGAGAACTGTATTTATCATAGCAGCCATAATAAAGCCCTGGCTGGAATCCATGACCAACACAGCTGGCTCGACCAAAGGGTTTCTATGAAAGTAGCTGTGGGAGTTAGTAATTTTGTAAAAATGGTCAGTCTTCTTAGAAGCATGAGGTTGTCTCACTGGCTCCAATGGGCATTAGTGAAAGCATCTTCCAAGGCTTCTATGTCTGGAGTGATGATCAATGCCTTGGGTTGGTGCAGGTCCAGAAGGTTGCTGTACCTTATCTGGACCTTGGGAAACTACTTAGCTTCACATTTTACATTTTTGTTCATTTTATAAATGGTTTCTCCAAAAACATCCCTCCTCTGGGGGGTGATACAATGGAAAAAGTACCCCCAGTGACCGAATCATACTCATGCAGATCGGTGGATGAATTTTGGAATACATAGAACAAGTCAAACCCCTCTAAGTTAGAGGTGTCAGAATCATAGTAGCATAAGAATACCCTTTTCTTTTCAGTGAAAAGGACCCTGAAACTGATTGTTCCCCAGAGATTGACATGCTTGGTTCTCACAAATTCTATAATTTCCTGGGCCACCCTGAAAAATTCCTATCAGGAAGCTTTGGATGGGAAGGAAAAGAAGGCCCACCCAACACAGGCTGTGGCAAACTGGGAGATATCTGTTTTGGCTTGGACTGACTTACCTTATGTTTGTATGGAGTGACTTCCTTGGAGGACTCATCAGTTAAGATTTGCCTACATCTGAGATAATGGCACCTTCTAACCTTCTGGTGCAGTCATGCCAGAGGCTAGGGTAGGGACAAATATCAGATTCATGAGCTGCAAAGGTCCCTCATGGAATTCACCAGCTTCAAGCTTAGGGGCCTTAGGACACTGATGAGTTGTCATTGGCTTTCCTAATGTTTCTTCTTTATACAGTATGTCTCCAAGTACTTAATGTACAGTGGGATGTCAACGGTGGTCAATGCATTGTAGTCTAAAACCAGATACACAAAATCTTCTGAATAAGCAGTATTGGAAAAATGTTGCTGTCTGCTTGATTGCCCTCTGGTTAAATGTTGCACAATGGGGACAATAAGGCATGTCATGCTTCGGTCCAATATAAAATACAATTTACCATGGAAATCTTTATTAGGGATTTTTTCCTCAAAATCTGTAAAATTGTTAACCTTTTCAACATAATCTGACATCATGTACTGATATCGGAAAGCTAAAAAATACAAAAATAAATACGGAGATACAAAGAATAGAAAAAATATATATATTTCCCCATATGAGTACTTGTCTGAACTTAAGAAGCTGGCCTCGCTTCTTTCTGTCTTCGGTGATGATTGGATGGGAAATAGGAAATTCACCCCAGGGATCACCTCTGTGGCTCTGCTCAACAGGGGCACAGGAAAATAATTTTCTTGGGAAGCGAAAGCCAGGATGCCTGTTTGGCTAGGCTTATATAGGCCCTAGGACCGATAGCCTAGTACCTACCTATGAACTGTGACAAGAAAGAACTGAAGATGGCCCAGATCAACATCCCTTGGATACTGCTAGTATCTTGGCATCTAGTTGGAAGCAGCCTCTTAAAAATCCCAAAGAATAAGGCACCATGCCGGGAACAACAAATTAATTTATTATAAAGAGCTTTTCGTCCATACCAAATAGTCGAAATTCATCAGATACAAGTACTTCATTCACAAGAAATAGTTTAAATAACCCTCTCAGTAAGTCACATGACATCCCAGCTCAGCAAGTCACATGACATCCCAGCTAAAAAATTTTAAAGTGCTAGCCACATCTATTTAAGAAATAACAGCATATATTTAAAATGACCAATGAGATAGTATTGGGGACTTTTCCTCTAAATATACTTTTACATTTTTAAGTTTTTTTCTCATACTCACTGTTCTATTAAATTGTTGGAGAGAAGTTTAACTTATCTTTGTTTTGACTAGTGTAATTTGTAGATTTTAGAAATATTAACATGGTCGTTTTAAATATATGCTGTTATTTCTTAAATAGATGTGACTAACACTTTAAAAAGACTATTTGGTCTGGATGAAAAGTGCTTTATGTTGTTGTTTGTTATTGTTCTTTTGGCTTTTCCCAGTTAGGGGTCGCCACAGCGGAACTCCGGTCTGCTAATGAATGGCAGTAGACTTTCACAAACATCGAGGTGCCAGCTCGATGTTCAACCTTCAACGAAGGCATGCTCATTTACGCATGTCTTTCGAACACCCACCCAACCGCAGGGAGGACATGCAGACTCCACACAGAAGGCACTCCCCACACTCCAGCCAAGAATCGAATGGGAGAACCTCTTGCTGTGAGGCAACAATGCTTCCGCTGCAACACCATGGATGAGTCAAAAAGTGCTTTATAATAAATTAATTTGTTGTTCCACGCGTGGTGTCTTATTCTTTGGGATTTTGTAGTTTATCTTGTGTTTCATTGAAAGCAGCCTCTTGTCAGGCTGGAGAGGGAAGGGCAAAAAGTTCTTCTGGTTAGGTTGGTGATTGGACTTTCTATGGTAGAAGTTCCCAAGAGTCATTACTGCAACAGTGAATTAGAAGATGTACCTAAATGTACTTAATAGCTGGATGGATTATGATGTACCTGATGCATTTTCACTGAAAATATTTGCAAGTTTTTGCAATAATGAATGAACTTTTCATGTTTTTATCTTTGGACAACAAACATGAAGTTTCTTTCTTCAAACACTATAATGCTCACTGCTAGCAAACAAAATACATGCCAAACCTCACACTTGACAAAATAGTCTAGCTGCAGAATATCAAGCTAAGGCTCTGTTTCCACCTACTTTTGAATTTAGGAAGATATCATTAAGCACAGAGGTACCGGAAGTTGTTGAAGACTGGGAGGGTGGAGGGTGACAGGGGCACTTAGTGATCTAAAATGGGTAATTTTTTAAAACTATTTACTACCACAACATAGGTTCACTTGGAAGACATTTTAAGCTTAGCCAATTTCCATTTTGGTGTTTGTATTAACATTTCCTTATTGGTCTTACCTATCTCATCGCTGAAAATTGTATATTAGCCGTAGTGAGAATAAATGTGATCACACCATAGTTAATTTGAGGGGACCCATGTAAGGGATGTAGCATTTAGGAACTGCCTCTATCCATTAGTGGCATAAAGGGAAATCCTGGAGTACATTTTCTATTACCCATCCTTAGATCCAAGTTGCATTTGAATATGGAGAGGGATAAGCTTTGTTTTACTTGAATGGATAGTTTGTTCTGGATATATATCCATCTCTCCACAATTTTTAGTTTGATGTCTGGACTGAGTATTTCTGATGCCATTTGACATGCTGATGTTCAGTAGGTCTATCTGTATTAGGTCAGAGGATGCATTGTATGCCACACACATCACCTCTAAGCACTCTGTAGGATACTCAGTATAGTGATAAATCTTTGAGGTGGTCCATACAAGACCTATTGTTTAGGACTTGTACCCTTTTAGTAAGGTATCTCTGTGGGTATTCCAATTGTTGCATGGGTCTGGACAGATACATGCCAACATAGGCATTATACAAAATGATTGACCTAATGAGGGCTTTGTAAAGGGGGACAATAACATCTCTAGATCTAGTCACAATCAATATGTTAATAATCTGTGCAATATAGAAAGACTTTCTTATCACTCTGGCACATGTTGGTCAAAAGTTAGGTCACTGTACACACAAGTTCCCAAATGCCAAACAACTGGGTCAGTTCTCAGAGGGCATTGTCAATTTGGCAGTTCCCTGCAGTAGATGATCTCCCAAAGGATACAATAATGTATTTCATGGAGGTTAGTTTCAATTCATGATTCTGGCGCCAGTTATTGTTCTTGCATGATGGCTAAGTCATTTGGGGATACAATAACTGCTCCTAGCTTGCAGTCATCTCAAACTTAGTCGCACAAAGCCCTTTGGTATTTCCTTTCACTTTTGAGATTTATATGCCAAACAGAAAAAGTCTCAGCACCGAACCCTGGGGGATACCACTGGTGATTGGTCTCTTCCCCTGTTTTGATCTCCTGCATCCTGTGAGCAAGTATACATGTATACGTTCTTTGATTCACCAGACTGATTGTATTAACCTGATTGTATTAAATTATATTGCTTGTATAATACAGCACTACTTGTTAGAATGCGTGTTAAATTTGTAGTTTGGGACAGTCTTCTAGTAAGCAATGAAACAAAATGTATGAACCAGTAATGACAAAACTACCCATTTCAGAAAATTTCAACCGTAAATGTCCACTCAAACTTCTGTCATTACAATCCACCAATATCAGTAAATATGCAACATCTCTGCAGAAGTAAGTCATCTAAATAATTCTACATTAAAGGGATCTGTAACTAATGAAGAGGTTGCTGCTAGCAAACAGCTTTATATTTCATTGTTTCATCTACAAATACAGTACCTGTTGCCCCTGTAGAATAAATTGCCTATGTTACATTAAAAAAATAATAAGCTAGTAATTTTGCAGTGGGGAATGGATGGCAAACTGATAACAGGTTCATGGTTACTAGGTAACTCATCCAAAGGAGGATATTCATAGGACTGCAGCATCCACTCCGATAAAAGTACAACACAGTACAGTATCAGCGATCCATCTGCATACTGTGGGAGTAGTACCCACAGCCTTCTGCATCAAAAGCAAGTATACTACCTGTTGTGCTACTAACAATGTAAACAACTTAGCATAAGTAGCATTAAACCTCTCTTCCCCTGAAGCTCTCAGCTCCTTGTAAAATCTACTTGATGGTCAACTAAATCTCTCAACTTGGCAGCACAAAAAATCTGGAAAAAGCCAAAATTTATTAGGGGGGCAAAGGCCCCAAACCAGTGACATATTTTAAATATTACTTGTATAATCTTGGAAAGTTGCTAAAATAAAGTATTTTGTGTTACCATGTGTTTCCTGTAAGATAGGAAGACTGAAACTTAAAGAGCTATTTTTATTTAGTGAATTCATTTCTCACTGATTTGCCAGAAAAACTCAAATTTTAAGAGGAACAAACCAAAAGTATGAGCCAAATATTCTGTGAAAATCTGGACAGTGGAGAGCTATGGACACAATGCCCTGAATCACAAGTGGTGGTATGGGTAGAGAATTCAGGCTCTTGTTTGAGCCTGAGTAACACTAACCACCAGGTATACCTAACCGGGGCATTTTACACACACACACACACACACACACACACACACACACACACACACACACACACACATACATGAGAGCAGCACAACCCTTGCAAATAAAAGAACAAAACTCCCTTACTGGCATGACTCTGGCTCCGGCAGCACCAACGGAACAGTGTCAGCATAACTCCTGTAACACAGAGCAATAAGAGAACAAGAACAGCTAGTTTAGTTAGTTTAACTTCAAGATGTGAATCCACATTAGCATGAAAACTCCACTTCATTAATTTTTCCCAACAGATCTTGCAGCTGTAAAAGTGGGGGTCTCCCCTTCCCCCTGGCTCTATGGTTCCAGCACCCATGATTAAGCAGCTAGGCTAATACTGCTGTGACTGGTTTAAATTATAATGAGCACCCCTGCATTCATAGTATCTTAACTTTTAAGTTCAAGAAGAATTGGCAAGCATGGTCCCAAATTGAAGTTTTGTTTTGTTTGTTTTGTCATTTTATAGATATTACCACTCTTTACTCTCTAAGCCAATTCGGTTCATAGGTTCATAGGTTGGTACTAGGCTATCGGCCCTAGGGCCTATGCAAGCCTAGCAATAACAATTCCCTGGATATTTCTTCCCACAATATTTACTTCTCCAGGGCCCTGTCTAGCAGGGTGACTGACATGATCCCAGGGGTGAATTTCCTATCTCCCATCCAATCATCAAGGTTCCTTTTGAAGAGGGCCAAAGAAGTGCTCTGCTTGATATGTATGGGCAGTCTATTCCAGAGTATGGGGAGTTTCTGGGTCAGGAACCTATCCCTCCAGCATGATTTATTCATTGTGATGACAAGGTTTAGATCCCTGGAGCATGTGGCTCTGAGGGACTGGGATTTCTTTAAGTGGAGCATGTCCAACAGCTCAGGGTTTGACATGGCCTTGTATGTTAAGCAGAGATCCCCTCTGAGTAGACGATATGCCACAGAGTATAGCTGGAGTTTTTATAGATGGTCAGTATATGGCATCTGCTTTAGGCCTGTGATTCTTTTAGTGAGGTATTTCTGTGGTATTTCAAGCTGTTGCAGATGTCTTGTGAGGTACATACCAAATGGGGCATTATACTCTATAATGGGTCTAATGAGGGATGAGTACAGTGGGACAATGACCTCTTTTTTTCTGGATGAAAAGCCCTTAGTGATGAGGTGTGCCACATAGAAGGATTTCCTGACTGTTGTGGCAATGTGGTTATCGAAAGTGAGACCACTGTCCACCTGTGTCTCTAAGTCTCTCGTCACACTTTCGATGTTTAGTGTCCTGCCACCTATGTGGTAATTCATGGGTACATGCTTTTTTCCAAAGGGGATAACTATACATTTCTTGGCATTAAGCTTAAGCCCATGGCTCTGGCACCAGGCATCTGTTTCTGTAAGGCCCTTTTGTAGAATATCCATGTCATTTTTGGGGATTCAATAATGGTTCCCAGTTTGCAGTCATCTGCAAACTTTGTTAGCCAGAGTCCCTTAGTGTTGGCCTGTACTTCAGAGAAGTAGATGCCAAACAAGAGTGGTCCCAGGACTGAACCCTGAGGTACTCCACTTGCCACTTGTCTGGAGCTGGATTTGGAGTCAGCTACTTTTACTTTCTGGGTTCTGTCAGTAAGCCAGTTAGCAACCCATCGAGTGACGTAGGGATTTATGCCCAGCTTAGTAAGTTTATCTATGATTCCAGAGTGGGGGATGGTGTCAAAGGCCTTTGTGAGGTCCAGATAGGCTGTGTGGACTGCCTTATCCTCATCCACAGCTCTGGAGACTGATTCAAAGAAGTCAATAAGATTCAGGAGACAAGATCGGCCCTTCACAAACCCAAACTGGGTGGGGTCTAGTGTTTGAAGGTTGCCAATGTCTTTGTTTATAAGTTCCATGATAATGCGCTCCATGCACTTGCAAATCAGGCTTGTCAGACTGATGGGATGGTAGTTCCCAGGATCCAAAGTGGATCCTTCCTTGTGGAGCGGGATAACTGTAGCTGTGCGCCACTCAGTGGGCACGAAGCCTGAGGTGAGGCTATGATTAAACATGACACTTAGGTGAGGTGCCAGTTCATTTTGTAGTTCATGTAGTACACAGCCTGGGATGTCATCTGGTCCCATGGATGCTGTATTCCTAGCTTTGGAGAGTGCGGTTTTTACCTGTGTGGCCGTGATTATTGGAATTTGGCAATCTTTTGGTATTGAGATGGGCCCTTTAGGGGGTGAGAGTGGGGTAACGTTGGCAGTAAATCTTTATGCCAGGATATTGGCAATATCCTTGGGATCAGTATATTTAATGCCATTCTGTTGTAACTCAGAGCAGATCTGAGCATTGCCATTTAGATTTTTGACATAACTATAGAATGCCTTGTGGTTGTCTTTGGAATCTTTGGCAATTTTATTTTCGCAACTAGCTTTTGAGGATTTTATGAGGGATCTCAGCTTCTTACTGAGGCTGGTGAGGGAGGTTTTTGCATCCTGGGATTTTCCTCCTTTTTGCAACAGTTTCTTCCTTCTGTTGTATAGTTTGTTTATAGCAGGGGACCACCAGATTGGCTTCCTTTTTTTGGAGAAGAGCATCTTGGTTCTATTTGGGATGGCACGATTCATGCACGAGTGGATGTGCTTGTACAGTGCCTTAGTGTAGGATTTTGCAGTCGAACTTCCAGATCCTGTCTGCGTGGGTGTTGTGAAGTTTGTCACTTCTGACTTCAGTAGCTTGAAGTTGGCATTGGAGAAGTTTTTTAAGGAGGTTTCCTTACTGGGGGTGGGGTGGGATGTGGATGTCAAGGGTGATTTGCTTATGGTCAGACCTGACCAATGAGGGGGTGACCACTGGTGTGGAGCATCTATCTCCCATGTTGGTAATGACCAGGTCTAGGATATTGGAGCCCCTGGTGGGACAATGGATTAGTTGATCCAGGGCATTGGAATTTATGAATTCCAAGAACCGTTGGGAAAAGGAGTTGGTACCTGAGTAGTTTTCCCAATTAATGGCAGGATAGTTGAAATCACCCAGTATTTGCATTTCATATCATTTCTCTTCATAACAGAATAGCCAGAATGTGTTTTCATTTAATCTAATTATATTCAAACATAAAACATCACAACCTACAAAACATATCTCTCAACCTCTTAGTGCATGAAATCTGGACAAAAACCTAAAATAATGGGGGGATGGGGGGGCAAAGGCCCCAAAATAGGGACAGATCTTAAATATTGCTGTTATAAACTTAAAGATTTGCTAGAATAACAGTACTTGTGTTAGCATCATTTTCTGTAGGATAGGAAGTCTGAAACTTAAATGTATGCTGTTGGCAAGTGATGTCAATCCTCTATGATTTGCCAAAAAGAAAACCTACAAATTTTATGAGTAACAGACCAAAAATAAGAGGCACAATTCTGGACATTCTTTGAAAATCAGCACAGTTGAGTGATATGCAACAAAATGGTTCTTAGGTGGATTTACGTCATAGACCAAGAAACCTTGGGCTGTTTGGAAACGAAGAGACTGAGAAAATGCAAAAAAAAAAAAAAGCAAAACCTAGAGATTTTTTCAAAATAATAAAAAAGAAATATGGACACAGGAAAGAAAGAAATCTTTTATATGGTGTAATAGTTATGCAAAGGAGAAAGCCAAACTAATCATTAAAAAAGCAGCTCCAAAGATATTTGAAGAGAAATACAGGCAAAGACATACAGATATGGAAAATTTCATATTACAAGGGGTAACATAGAACAGAAGGTTAGTAATGTAGAAGTTAAACAAAAAGATAGTGAAATTATGGAATACCTGTTAAGTGAAGGATTTAGTGTAGAAAGTCTAAAACAGGTTATATTATAGCATGGTGGAACAATGAGTCCCCAAAGTAAGGAGAAACGGATGGAGTGGGAGTGATAATTCAATAAAGGTGTTTGAAAAAAAGAAGAATATGGACATGGGAAAGAAAAAGAGATTTAATATGGTACAATACTTATGCAAAGGAGAAAGCAAAACTAATCAATACATAAAAACAGCATCAAAGATATTTGGAGACAAATGCAAGCGTCCAAATGTTTAAGATTTTACATAACAAAAGATAAGAAAAGAAAGGAGAGTAGAAAAGAGGATTAGTAATGAAGAAATTTAAGAAATAGAAACTGAAATTATGCATTACTTGCAAAGGGAAGGATTTAGAGCAGAAAATCCAGCTCTGGTAATGTCACAGCATGATGGAATGATGAGTCCCCAAATTAAGGAGAAACAGGTGGAACAGGAAGGATCTGATCAGTTGTCACATGAAGACACTTTGGAATCTTCAGTAGGAAACCAGTACAAAAGTTCAGTTGGAGTTGCATAGCAAGGGAAGGAACAGGAAACCATGGCAACTCTGACACAGTCAATGTTGTAGAGTGATATGCCAGTGAGTTCCCATATAAAAGAGCAATGAATGACATAGAATGCAGGTGAGAATATGTTACAGGATGTTCTGGACCTTTCTGTAGAATGACTGCTGGAAATGGGGAATAAAGAATGTGCCCTTGGTTTAAAAGAAAAAGATCTAAGGGAAAGGTTGCTTGATTTAACAGAGATGGATAGACATGGTAAAATTGATAAAAAAAATAGATTACAGAAAGTCAATAAGAACTAAAACATTAAAAGCCTGATAAAACAAATGAACGCAGTAATCAAAAGAGTATAAAAGATGAAGCAGATCAAGAAAAATACTAGAAAGATAGATTTGATAAATACAATATGCAGTATTAGGAGTGGAAGCACCACCAAAAAAAGAAATAGACACATTTTGGAGAAGTATCTATGAAGATCCTGTGGAACATAACAGAGATGCTGAATGGATAGAAGAGGTAAAAGAATCATAAGAAGTTCCAATGTTCAGAATATGAAATGGGATGAACTAACAGCCACAGAAAATGAAACAAAATCAAGAAAAGCATCTAACTGGAAAACCCTTGGCCCAGTTGCAGTACCCAGTTTCTGGCTAAAAGCGTTAATATTGTTACACAAAGATTTAGCCTTCAGCAAGAACTACTTACATGTTAACCCTGAACAGACACCAACCTATCTAACAGCAGGAAAAATAATATTCCTTTTTAAGAGTGAACCTGCAATTTATCCTAAAAACTATAGACCAACAACTTGCCTTCTGACATTGCAAAACTATATAGTGGAATTGATGTTGACAGAATTTATAGTTACTAATAAGAAAATTCAATGGTGGCAATAGAATAAAAGGGTAACAAAAGAAAGTCATAAGGAACAAAGGGTAATTTGGTGTTAAATAAAGTCATAATGGAGAATTGTAAAAAGGGGAAGTATAGCATGGATAGATTACAAAAAAGCACTTGACAGTATCCCACATTCATGGATAAAGGAGTGCTTATAAGATACATCCTACATTGATGAATTACATTATAGTGACCATGAAACTTTGGTAAACCACTTTGCAGCTAAGTCATAATAAATGACAAATTATTACCCCAGGGATAAAAATTCAAAGGGGGATATTCCAGGTTGATTCTTTGTCACAGCTGCTCTTTTCTCTTGCCTTAACTTATTACACTGTCTACTTAGATTAGGTTATGGTTGCAATTTATATTGCAGACAAGAACAACGTGTAAAGACTTCTCATCTTCTTTTTGGGTATGATTTAAAACCGAAACGTTCATGAGATGAACTGAAAGCATGATTGGAAATGGTACAGACATTCTCACATGATATAAGAATGGCACTTCATATTGATAAATGTGCAAAAGCAACATTTAAAGCAGTAAAGCTGCAGCACCAGGAAAATACCAGTCTGGGACAGGAGTGGGATATAAAGGTACTCGAGCAGGAGGGAGTGTATAAATATTTGGAATTATGAGGATTGACAATAAAACATGAGCAAGTTTGAGCGGAACTCATCAAAGAATATTTTAGAAGACTAAAATTAATACTGAAAACAGCCCTGACATCTAGGAACAAAGTCCACGATATAAACCAATTTGCTGTTCCGTTTCTAACTTACAGCTTTGGAGTGACTGATTGGCTCCAAAAGGTACTGGATCAGTTGGAAAAGAAAATGAGAAAAGTGCTTCATGCTTATCAAATGATATATAAAAATCAGTCTATACTAAGACCATATATTCCTATTTCTGAAGGGGGCATGGGCCTCCCCAAAATCAATTACATGTATAGATCTGTAATTGTAGGACTGTATACTTATCTTCTGAACTCATCAGATCTAAACATAGGGAAAGTTTTAAAACTTCAAGAGAACAAATCTAAGATGACTTCCCTGCTTAGTTTATCAGAAGCATATCAATGTAAAGTGGAATGGAAACCAAACCAGAAATAGACAAAAATCAGGCAGCAACTGTGTCAAAAAAACAAAAGAAAGAATATAAGGTGAAGGATCAGATAAGGCAAGAAATGTGGAAGGGGCATAAATATAGTTGCATATACAGAAAACTCCTGGAACAACCTGGTGTTGATGCGGATTATACACAAACATGGTTAAGGAGAGCTGAAATTAAACCAAAAGATGAAAGAGTAATATTAGTGGCCCAGTATTGTGGACTTTGTACATGTTGGTTGACAAAGTCCATGGAACATGTAGGAGAAACTGGCAAATGCAGGTTCTGAAAAATAGAGCTGGAAACAGTTGCACATCTTGTTGCTGGGTGTGATACACTAATGCTAGAGAGCCTATATCTTAAAATGCTTAATGAAGTGGCAGGACTGTTGCATTGAGGATCGTGCAAACATTACAATATTGAAATAACTGTTAAGCATTGGAAACATGAGCATCAAAGCGTTATAGAGAATGATGAAGTTTATATCACATGGAATCACCCGTTACCAACAGTTCAAAAAACAGATGCGAGAAAACCATATATAGCAGTCCATGAAAAGAAGATAAAAGTAGCACTGATCATAGAAATTGCTACACCCAGTGATTACTGTGTCTTATGCAGAGATACACAAAGTCATAAAATGCCAGGATTTGCAAACAGAAATGAGGGCAATGTGTACAAATGATACCAATATAATTCCAGTAGTAGTAGGAGTGACTGGTCTCATAAAAGAAGAGTTTACAGTACTATTTAGTTATGCTACCAATGCACGTAATTCCATATGAATTAGAGAGGGAGCCAATTCTGACACATTATGGTACTGCGAAGAGCACTTTTGGCTAACATCAAAGATTGAAACAATATTACATTTATGAACTTTAATCATAGTTTGACTAAGAAATAGGGACTATTACCATCATGGTACTAGAAACCCAAAAGACTTGGTGAAATTAACCCGGGAAAAATCATTAGTATTACTGCATACAATATACTTTTATTTGGGGGGGGGGTCTTACATGCTTACAGGACACCCACATCTCATTTTCGGTTTACTATTGAAAATGCGAATGGCACTTGGGCGACAGTCGGATAGTTGAACGTATAAGGTCATAAACACGGATGTCGAAGACATAATAATCAATCTAGGAACGGTTTTAACATGGGTTGAGGTAGGGAAGATGTTTGTAGTAGGGAATAATACTGAACACCTACCTCGACCCATGTTAAAACCGTTCCTAGATTGATTATTTTGTCTTCGACATCCTTGTTTATGACCTTATACGTTCGACTATCTGACTGTCGCCCAAGTGCCATTCGCATTTTCAATAGTAAACCCTCCTTTTCACCTCCTTATGTGTTCCCTGTGATCAAGAATAGTAACCCCTCTGGGCTGCCATGCATACTTTATGTGCAGTGCAAGGAACATGTAAATGAGGCTTTGGACAAATAACATTTTTTTACGATGATATTCAGGTGATCTACTGGACTTCCTAGCTCGGGGGAATTTTCTGTTTTTGTGGGACATTTTAGATGCAGATACCCACAAACAGCTGCCACTGACAGAATGCAGAAGAAGATGCAGTAACAATATTCTCCCTTGGTTGCAGTCTTTACTGTACAACCAAGGATGTAGACAGCCACACTCTGTACTCTACAGAGCACATTTTTCTTTGTTGCACTCAGAAACATTGCAGCTTTTTCAGACTATATTATGTCTACATCTGTATAAAGTGATCCCTGTAACAACAGACACAACTTGCTTACACAGATGATTGGTAATCTAAAAATAATAACTTTAATAGTTTTAGAGAGGACCACTGGAAATGATGTCGACATTTATTAACTGCTGGGGGGGGGGGGCATTTTTAAAGATGTGTCCATTTTTTACATGCCAGGTAGGCTGGGGGCAGCAAATAGATTTTGTGATTACAAAATGGAATTTTCTGTCTACATCCCTGTTTAAAACTGCAGAGCATTAGTAGGAATATCTGTAAGGATGGCATATCACTTCTAAAATCTAGCATGATTTCAGCAATCTCCAGGGATTAAACCCCATTTACTCCCATTTCTGCTCAGTATGTTAGATAATGGAAGTATTGACACTTTTGACAAAGGTAGACAAAAGTGGGCATTTCTTAGATTTGGATATTGACAGAATTGCATGGAGTATCACATTAACAACTGACAATGGATGGGGAATACTGCATCTAATTTTCTTTGCGCACTTTAAGAAAATATACTTTTGCCATATCACTGCCATTCTAAAGAGAAAGTGGGGGCAAGTTATTGGCATATGTTGGCGATGTACAGAGGGAGGTGCAGACTATTTGCTCATGCTATGGAAGTCTCAGCAGAGTCAGACACTTTGGACAAAGACATCTGAAGCAGCCACATGGGCACTGCTTAAATGTATAACTTCATTATCTGATCTAAGCTTTTCAATACTGGGCATCATGCACAACACCTCAAGAATCTTACCTTTGGAAGAAATGTGGTTTCTACAAGTTCAGATAACAATAGCTGCTCTTATTTCCAAATATTGGAAAGGTCTAGAGATAAAGGTCTCATTGCCAGTATTCACTATTATAATAATAGATGATGCTTAGCATCTCACACCAAATATAGTCATACCATAATAATTAAAATATGGCATTTTTGCATGGCGTAAGTTATCTAGGAAATGGTTATCTAAATAAGAAATATTTTTACCTTTATCAAGTAGCCTTTACTTTAGGAGTACTTAAGGTGGAAGTTTAGCAGTCTATTTTAAACACCATAGTTAATTGCTGTCATATAAATGTTTATCGATGTATACTACTGTTATGACCTTATTGTTACTCTTTGCTACAAATTAAAGCTGAACTGACAAAAAAAGGTATGCCCTCTGAGATCACATCAGTACAGGTCTGACCTACACGAATGACTGATAATGCTATTTTGTTGCAGCATAAGCCTTAAGATTTAACACAGCTGAATGGTAGCTAAGTGGGGTCCTATGTAGAATAGTGAACCAGGTCCCTTACCGCCATACCAGCATCTCATGACTTGGCTGGCTGTCCTCAATTACTAGAAAATACTGTTCAAACTAGTCTGCATGCACACTATTCTCTTCTTTACTTTTAGAGTTATCAAAGTGATTTTGATTTCATTTAAAACTTATTTCAGATTTTAAAGCAAAAACACTGACAGACATTTTCAAACAAAACAACATGTTATGGCATTCAAAACAGATTTAGCACAAGAAATATTAAACTTAACTTCTCTTGAAACTCACATTTAGTGGAACTGCATCTGGTAAACCCATTAACACCAAGAGACATGCTGGGTTTCATAACCAAGTAGCATATAGTGAAAGACTACCCCCTGGATTTACTAATTTTTCGTGTAAGACTAGATTAGTCTTGCACGGAAGCGCCAGTGTAAGATTATGATGGCAGCTCACCATGCATATCAATGAGGGAATGCTGCCTCAACTCTAAAGCTTAGATGGATCGTGGATGAGTTTAGGGGGTGTGTCGGACTGCCGAGCAGTCCAAATATCCATGCCCATGCAATGAAGAAATGCCACAACTTCACATTTAAATGAGCAAGTCCACTCATATGTGTACAATGTAACACTACACTCCCCCATATGTTCAACAACTAACAGAATAAAAAATAAAAAGCATTTTTTTTTATCTTCTGATATAGCTGTGCGTAGTTGCGTGGGTTTGCCCGGGTTTGCCCATTGCTTAGCTACAGTTACAGCAGCTTAGACACCAGAAGAGGATAACAAGAAAAATATATGCAAATTAAGCAACATAGCGATAGCATAGTGGTTAGAGCTTTCGCACAAAGCGGAAGCATTCCCAGTTCAAGTCCCACTACTGCATGTTCCATTTTCTGTGGGATATCTGTATACAAAAACATTTCCTGACATTTTTTTATGTATAAGTTTTGTAAAAAGCATTGAAATGTTAAATTTATAGTGCATGAATTATATATATGAAGGTGAAATGTTTATTCATTCTGAGGCATGAGTACTACTTTAAGCAATATAAAGCACTGCTAACCACGTTACCAGTATTAAGCATATTTAAATACATTTGCGCATAGCTGCACAATGCTAAGGAGGAGTAACATAGGTTCACCGCACGTTACTGCTGATTACCTTCACGCAACTCCGCGCTAACCATTGCAACATTGGGTAAAGTTGGGCAAAGTCGGGTGAACACGCTCACACCTTCTTTACTGTTCCTTAACCAGTCAGTTCTACCCAGCAGGAAAATAAAAAGCAGCAACAGGACTTGAACTCAGGACACTGTGCACTATAGTCACAGTACTTAACCACTAAGCCATAATAGCATTTCAAGACATACCTATCAAAGGGATTTTAAACATTGCCAACATCAGCTAAGCAGGTGTGCCTACAGCTGAGCTTTTTCAAAACTGGCCAATCACAAACAAGTGCAGGAAATGAGGCATATTTAATCTCCACAGGCAGGAATACTTGCTATAACTGGTTGTAGCTTCCTTCTGCAGTCAGCATGGCTGGTGTAGGTGAGGGCACTCGGTTTAGAGCGCAACGCTGGGGCATCCAGGAGTCCAAAATTATGGTTTGGCTCCTCGTCCACAAACATGAGCAAAGATTCCTGCAGGGCCAGTAACAGGGTATGCAACATAAAACAGAGGCCTGGAACAGTCTTGCCCATGATCTCACCAGTGCCACTGGTGTTCCTCAGACTAGTGAGCAGGTCAGGCACCATTATTCTGACCTGAAGCTGTGTAGGGGGGGGATGAACTGGACTGGTGGATCCAGGAATCCTTTAGGATGCCTAATGCTCCAGTACTGATTAAGTAGCCATTGTATTAAGTAGTTAAGAATTGCCATGCTTGTCTATACTATGGATAGGTATGTCTCAATATCACTTTATTTACTTCACAGCTGCAGGTGACAGGGCTATGAATTTAGCCCATGAAGATAGGCTGCAAGGGCTGCGTCATGAGTCAGGTTAGTAATTATTCTGCATGTACTGTTATATATAAATAAATGTGAGCACCTTCAAAAAGTGTTTTAACCCAATAAATAAAGGTGTAATAATCCTTTAATAAATGTGTATTTCCTGGAGGGCATCTGTGTCATTTTCTTTGACAAGTTGTTGTACTGTTGCATTCTACAAATAGTAGTGTTGTATTAAGCAGTGTCAACTCGCACTTGGGTAGACCCATATAATGTGGATGAAGGGAGTGCCAGTAGCTTTTATGCATATTCACAGCCCTCAACTGTTGGTTCATGCCCAGCATGTACAGGTTAATCTGGCACATGAGTAGCTTGCTATTGTGTTCCCCAGAAATGTCAGTGTGCTGCCAGAAATGTAGGGAGCTGTTAACATATAACTAATACTTTCACCTGAACATATCTAGATAATTATATGAAAGTAGAGCTGTCAGTGTACCATCTTAGCAGTAGTGTGTGTGAGCAATTCTCAAAATATGTTGCAGTAACATCTGCATCTTTGACAGTTTGTATGTAAGATACAGCTTATGTATATAATGATCTAGCAAAATCCAATTGCACAATATAAGGACATTGGGTAGTGTAATAATACATTTAAGGGACATATAATTGCTGTTAATGGGAATGTAGTTTAAACCAGAAGGATATATAAGTTAATTGAGCTATCTTTTTCCACCCTACTGTATGTGTATAAAAAATGCAATTCCGCACCTCAGTCGGTATGTCTAATCTCAAAACATTTGTTGGGACATATGTCCTATTGTTTTATAAATATTGGCATTTATTTCTATGCATGTGCCCTGTTACAATACCACAATATTGATGGCCTGTTGCAATCAATTAAACCTGCATGCTGTTGTAATGTACACTATTGTTCTATATATGCATGTGTTATGCTTGCTTTTCAACTGTTGAAAATCTGGTGTGTTGGGTTAATGGGAATACTTCTGCATGCTGTTATAACTAATTGGGAATGCTGTTGACTGTTACTAACCCATATCTTTATTAAACTCTCCAAAACATAGTTCGTATGGGAAGGCCGGTCCCAGCGGACCCACCTGTCCCACCTCAGCTGGCCATGGCACCTGGCACCAGCAGATCCAGTGCCCAGCCTGGGACCTCCTCCTCCATTGGCCCTGTGCCACCTTCGGTTGGAAGTGCTGAAGGGGATGGGGCTCAGCCACCCCATGCAAGCGTGGGCGGAGAGGCACCTATCACCCTTTGTACGGTCCGGGCTGTGGTGCATAGAGTGATTGAACGTTCTGTTGCAGAACCTCTACACCATCTTGAGGCCCGAGTGGCGCAACTCATGGATCAGCATGCCCCTCCTACACAGCCCCCAGCACAGCCACCTTCTGGGCTGTGAAGGTGCAGTGGTGACTGCCCATGGGTGGGGACCTCAGTCCCACTGTTTCCATCTGGGGGCTCATGGGCTTGCAATTTCCAAACATCCCTCCCCGTCAAAGGTGTTCACCCACCACATGTGTCATATACCGCCTCTGTATGCATCTTGTTTGTCTTGTCTGTTTACCTCCCCAACCTATCTCCCCAAATATGTCTACTTCCCCTACCCCACATTCCACTCTCACCTGAAAAAAAAAAGGACAATCTGTTCCCAAAAAACAATTATGCCCTATACATAGCTAATCATTTTGCACACATGTCCACTGGACACATGAAATGTTGTTCAATTAGCATTACAACATACTTTGTTGTCCTCACCTCTCTCTCAGGGGTTGTAGAGTTCATATCTACCTCCAAATTTATTGCATATGCACAGCTGTTGCTGTTGAAGAAATGGGCAGCTATGGACCTCCCCTACACCTGTCCTGCACATCCCAAGCTATTTTCCATACTGTCTTTCCCTCTTTGTGCCCCTTTTTCACCACTTCCCTATCTCCCCATTTTTCTTTTCTTTCAAAGAAATTAGCATGGGGGTGAGCAGGAGTAAGCACTATCAAGCAGTAGTGAGCGGGTTTGCGCTTGTTTGCGTTTGGCTAAGCAATGCAAGGCATTGCACAAACCTGCACAAACCTGTTCACAACTGCTTAAAAGTGCCTTAGCCACTCTATATGTGAGGGCCCTTGTTTTGCTCAGGAACAAAATAAAACACCTCTGTAAGTCTCGAACCCCGGACCTTGCACACACTACCCAACAGGAAGTACCACTAAGCCACAATAGATATAC
This sequence comes from Protopterus annectens, assembly GCF_019279795.1. Classification (NCBI taxonomy): domain Eukaryota; kingdom Metazoa; phylum Chordata; order Ceratodontiformes; family Protopteridae; genus Protopterus; species Protopterus annectens. The sequence goes on from NC_056730.1 coordinate 192,724,889, forward strand.
ATTAAGTTGGTGCTTAAATAATTATATCATGCATCAGAATGAGTGAATGTATAGGAAAATTAGGTATACCATACCACACAACTTGTTCTGTGGATGTTGACCAACAGTTGTTGTGGGATTACATTACATGACTGTGATAAGAGAAGAAGCCATTCTAGCAGGAAAAAGAAGTTATGACTTACCATAATGTTCCATCTGTATTGTTGATCCTCGTTCAGTCATTACGCATGGGTATCAGTTCCGACCTCGGAACCGAGCCGGCCATATTGCAAGCTAGCGTCAGCTTCAAACTCTCGAGCTAAACTCTTACCCACAATCCCCCCCTCCCTGTTACCTCAGATTGAGTTTGCAAGTCAAAGAAGGTAGAGGCTACCTCTGATCAAATAAGCTAAGAGAGCCGGATGGTGAGATCCACTAGAAACCACAGGAGGGGGAAGGAGAGAGGGTCGTAATGACTGAACGAGGATCAACAATACAGATGGAATGTTATGGTAAGACATAACTTTTTTATCTGATATTGTTAATCCTTGTTCATTCCTTATGCATGGGACAGAGTCCCCAGCTACCTCTATTCCTGGGAGGCTCTCATGGAAGGACATTCCTGAGCACCATAGAACTGAAAGATGCTCTTCCCCTGGAGGCCAAATCCAATTTGTAATGATTGATGAAGGTATGAGGTGTACCCCAGGTTGCAGCTGCACAGATGTCATGTAAAGAAGCTCTGGCTTGGAAGGCAGCAGAAGTTGCCATCGACCTTGTTGAATGAGCTTTCATGGTAGTAGGCAACGAGATATTGTGTTGTGTATAGATGAAGATCACACAATCCTTCAACCATCTAGCTAATGTGACCTTAGCAACAGCAGATCCTAATCTAGGTACAGAAAAGGCCAAAAATAACTGGTCAGATTTTCGAAAGGACGTATTCCTGTTTAAGTAAAAATGGATTTGCCTGTGGATATCTAGAGTATGTAGGCAATACTCTCCTCTGTTTGCATGATTGGGAAAGAAAACTGGCAATTCAATGGTTTGATTAATGGACATTTCAGAGATCACTTTTGGCAGAAATGATGGATTAGTTCTCAGAGACACTCTATCTCTATGAAAAATCAAGTATGGACTCTTGATACATAAAGCTTGAAGCTCAGAAATACGTCTGGCAGAAGTAATGGTGACCAAAAACAAGGTTTTCCATAACAAATGCTTGAGGTCGCAAAAAGAGGCTGGTTCAAAAGGTGGCATTGTCAGAGCTTGTAGAACTAATGATAAATCCCATGGTTGAATAGGTTCCCTAAAAGGTGGCTTCAGATGATTCACACCTTTTATGAAGGTCTTGCACAATTTGAGGGACATAAGAGAGGAATCTTGGACACCCTCAAAAAAATTAGAGATTGCAGCCAAATGAACTCTAATGGTAGAGGCCGATAGACTCGATTGAAAAAGGTCGGCCAGATAGTCTAGTATTATCGACACTGGTGTTGAGAAGGGATTTACTTGTTTATCTTTCAGCCAACAGGTAAATCTTTTCCACTTGCTCAGATAAGTAATTCTAGTGGAAGACTTATGAGATGCAATGAGAATGTCACGTACTGGTAAAGAAAGATCATTCTGCCTGGAAATCAAGGGAATTGGAGTAGCCAAGCCGTGAGCTTAAGGATGTTCAAGTTGGGATGGATCAGGTTCTGTGGATGTGAGATCAACTCCAGGGTTGGATGGAGAATCCATGGTCGATCTAGTAGGTGATGCCAAAGAAAGGGGAACCAAATCTGTCAAGGCCAATATGGTGCTATGAGGATCACCTTGGTCTTCGACCGACAGGCTTCCTTCAGAAGCACTGCCCTCAGCTCTAGAGCATTTATATGCAGATGGGCCTCCAGTTCAGACCAAGTGCCTTAGACTGTCTGTCCCTGACATAGCCCCCCACACCCCATCAGGGAGGTGTCCATGGTCACTGTGGCCTTGGGTTGTTGGGGGGAGAAGGGGTGAGACCATTGTGACAGATTGTGTGTCATCTACCAATTTAAATCCTGTTTGCACCTGTGGGTTACTCGAATCATAGCTGAAACAGGATGCTGAAAGGGACACCATTTGGTGAGCAGTAGCCATTGTAGAAGCTTCATGTGAAACCTGGCCAGGGTGACAATGGTGATGGAGGCTGCCATGGAACCCAATAGCTGTAGAACCGAGTGAGCCATGGATTTCTCCCTTGAAAAGATTGGAATCAGTTGTTGCTTTATCCTTAAAATTCTGTGCTCTGGAATAGCAGCACTGCAGTTCTTTGTGTCCAAGATAACCCATATGAATTCCGTCGACTAAGATGGGGTGAGATTGGATTTTTGCCAGTTTATGGTTATGCCTAGCCTTTATGCAGTGAGGAGAGAGTATGCCAGGGCTTCTTCCAGTAGATGTCTGGTGGGGGCAGAAGGTATGGAAACACCTGGAATCCTTGAAGTTGCAAGTGAGCTGTGACAACTGCCATGCACTTTGTGAACACTCTGGGGGCTGCAGAGAGTCCAAAGTGCACTACTCTGAAGTGGTAGTGACTGGCTCCTGCATGGAAGTGCAGAAATCTTCTTGATGGCCTGTCCACTTTTATGTGGTAGTATGCATCTTGAAGATCTATTGAGCACATTCAATCATCTTTTTCCAAAAGTGGGAGGATAGACAGTATTGTGATCATCCAGAATTTTTGTACTCTCACAAACTTGTTCAATACACTGAGATCCAAAACTGGTCTCCAGTCCCCGGTTTTCTTTGGCACCAAAAATAGTCTTGAGTAGAACCTGGATCCTATCTGGTCTGGAGGGACTATTTGGATGACTCTTTTTCTTAGCAGCTTTTCTATCTCTAGTGCTGCTTCTTCCCATTGACTGGGTGGAACGTCAGGAAGATTTTTTGAAGGAACGGGACAAAGATCGAAGGGGATATTATAACCTCTAGTTATGATCCTTTGTACCCAAGAATTGGTGGTGATGGTTAGCCAGGCAGAAGGGTACAAGGAGAAACGTCCCCCAACTACCTCCAGAGGAAAGGAGTTGGGCCACTCTTCAGGAGCACTGGTAGGAGTTTCCCCCTCTGCCTCTAGGGGAGAACTCGGCCTGTGTGTCATGGAAAGGACCCTGAGATTTCTTAAACCTTATCTTCCCACTCTTTTGGTTTCAGGAGAAAGCACGTTGAGGGGAAGAATAGCAGACACCTACGGCAGAAAGGGTCATACCGTCCTGTTCACATCTGGCCAGTGTGCTTTTAACTTTGGGTCCAAACAACGAGGAGGCCTCAAGGGGAGCATTAAGAAAGGAAGCCTTAAAGGGTTCCGCAAAATTGCACAAGTGCATCCAGGCATGTTGTCCCAAGACTGCAGCTGAACCCGCTGCGCTAGCTGCTCCTTCTGATGCGTGCCTATCTGGCTTGGTCTACTAACCTTCAAACCTGGGCTGACCCTCTAATATACTTATTCATAATCCTGTCCACCCTCGTCACACCCAGTGCAAATGTTAACATAAATTGATTAAGGGTAGAGCTACAACAGATCCTGGAAACTCTCACCCTATAAGCCAGACAAAAGTTATCTGGAAGGCTATGGAGCACAGCATTATGGAACTCATTAACAGAGACATTATGAACCTGCAAATACTGCACCATACCCACTTAGATTCTCTAAAGGCCAGATCATGGCTCTTACACCTAGTAGACTTCAAGCCAGTTAACAAGGCTATAGGTGAGGGAGGGGAGGTCCACACAGCCAAGCTATAGATCACCCAGCAATTCATACCCATCCCACATTCTGGTGTTATACATAACCTCAACAGACTGACCATAAATGACTGTTAGATGATGGATTGACAACTGATGCACAGATGTAGGACACACAGTAACATTTGCAGCCTCCATGTACAATTCTATACCAGTAACAAGTGGTATTCACCTACACTCAGTCCTGGAACCACTCCTGTTTGGCATATAGTTTTCTTAGGTATACGCAAACACAGTAGGGATGTGTCTGCCCACGTTTGATGAAAATGCATACTGTGGGCTATACTTTATTCTCCAGATGACACATGCATCCTCCAAAAGGATATCATAGAGACAGATACCAGGTGTCAAAATCATGCTGTAAAGCTATCAGCCAAAGAAAGTATAGTTATCCACTTTTAGAAAACAACGTATCCCCAGAGTACCACATAGGTAGTAGCCCCCAAAATGTGGAACAGGTACTAATGTATACATAGAGCCATGTGTTTAGTCATCTCTCCTTTGATAATCACATTACCAAAGGGTTTAGAAAATCCCTCTGTGGAACACATACGCAATAAAGGGTTTGCATGCAGATCAACAGAGGTTGTTGCACACTTATAATGATTAGTCATCTTTGCCAGACATTGCTTGCTTTGGAACAGGATTCAAATATACCTCAAGCATAAACCCTCACTCACTCTCTTCAATAGAACCCGTGATGAGTGGATGTGAAACAGAAGACGTAGCACAGGGATCACTGTAGTGGCTAAGCTTGTCACAAGCATACAGAAGTAACCTAAGGTCTGGAAAGTGCCAGCACGCTCTGGCAGAGCTGACAGATGCTTTCATGGAGAAAGCATAGTACCCACCTATGAAAAAATTGAGGTCACTTGTATGTATATGGCTTTGCCCCTCAACTACCTTACATGTGTTATACACATGCAGTTGTCATTGTGATATGTAATACACTAGAAAAATCAAAACCCACTTCACATTGACCAACAGTGTCACACGCTCTCACACAACTGGAACACACACACACAGTTAGCAAACATGGGATTCAAACTCCTACCTACCTACCTACATTATGATACTACAGTAGTACACATTCATACAACGTACTATACACATTACTGGGATTTCACCTTCCCACAGGTGTATTTGTAGGATGGTGACATCATTAGACTTGACAAAGATGAGTATATCACTTTTAAGGGGTGTGAGTCTCCAAAAAGGCTGCTCTCTTCCCAGGGAGAAACAGACACACACACACAGTTGGCAAGTGTGGGACTCAAACTCCTACCTAACTACCTTATGATACTACAACAGTACACATTTACACGACACACTATACACATTACTGGGATTTCAATTTCCCACAGGTGTATTTGTAGGATGGTGACATCATCAGACTTGACAAAGATGAGTATATCACTTTTAAGGGGTGTGTGTAGTCTCCAAAAAGGTTGCTCTCTCCCCAGGGAGAGACAGACACACACACAGTTGGCAAGTGCAGGATTCAAACTCCTACCTAACTACATTATGATACTACAGCAGTACACATTTACTCAATGCACTATACACATTACTGGGATTTCACTTTCCCACAGGTATATTTGTAGGATGGTGACATCATCAGACTTGACAAAGATGACTATATCACTTTAAGGGGTGTGAGTAGTCTTCGAAAAGGCTGCTCTCTCTGCCCAGGGAGAGACAGACACACACACACACAGGTGGCCAGTGAAATATTCAAACTCCTACCTAACTACATTAGGATACGACAGCAGTATGCATTTACACAATGTGTTATACACATTACTGGGATTTCATCTTCCCACAGGTGTATTTGTAAGATGGTGACATCATCAGACTTGACAAAGATGAGTATATCACTTTTAAGGGGCGTGAGTAGTCTCCAAAAAGGTTGCTCTCTACCCAGGGAGAGACAGACACACACATACACAGTTGGCAAGTGTGGGGTACTTAATCCAAACTAAGTACTTTTTTACACTTCAGCAAGCAATATGGAGTTACAGGATGCAATACAGACATTACTCACTGACAGTTTGCCCAAAGGTTTTTTTCACATTTGCTAACCTCAGCAGGCTTATCATACTAGGTGTATTGTGAGTGTATTGTATGCATAGGCCATAACCATATCATATATGGGTTGATGCACCACATGTTGGCACACACAGGGTCAAACTGGAGGCTAAGCTCTGTCAACCCAATACTGGAAAATACAGTCAAGAGGAGTAGGGTCATACAAGCACAACACCAACAGTCTCACATAGACCTACAATATAAGCACCAGCAAAACACACACATAAATACACATTAACATAGTCGGAGAATACAAATATTAATCTGAAAAAGAGAAAGTGTCCTCCTAAGCAGACAAGCAAGCAACATGCACCTCCAAGCACATGCCAGAAAACACATAATAAACCAAAGCAGTGTGCCTCACAACAGGCCCTAAGGCAAAACAACATACCCAACACACCAGTAATAGGTGACTCCACAGTCAGGCACACAGATGTTCCACTCACTAGGCTGGACAAGGGGAAGGTTACTGTCAGTTGTCTGTCAGGTGCTATGATCCGCCACATAACACAAGCACTTACATCACTCCAGAACAGGTACATATATGACGCAGTCTTTGTACATGTCAGTGTGAATGATCTGAGACATACCTCCAAGGACAACATGACAAAAGATATATAGTAGCTCTATGATAATGTAACCCAGGCTGGTATGACCCTGACCTTGAGTAAAATCTTACCTTCACCTACATGATACTGCAATATAACAGAAAGATGATAAACTTCAACAATTGGCTGAGCTTCTGGTGTCATTCAAAGGGGATCCAGTCTCTGTCTGGCTGGGATGACATGATAGACAAGCCTCGTTGCTTCACGAGAGATGGTTTGCACCTGTCATCTCTATGCTTCTGAATACTGGCCAAGGCTCTTTCTGTCCCCATATTACCTTTTTTAGGCAAGGCTCAAAGGACAAACCAATCCCCGTAACCAACACAAATAACCACAAAGTGAGCTAAATGCTACTCAATGTCAGAAGTCTCAGCCTCCAAATGCACACACTCGAGGCACTCCTCAGTATGGAGAATATTGATATCTGTGCAGTAACAGAAACCTAGTTCAAGGCTCCAGAGAGCACATCAGCACTACCAGGATACTACTTATTCCATACCTTCCGGCATCAGAACCTGGATCATAACACATAGGGTGGGGATGTATCCATATTCATCAAGGATACCTACACCTCTCTCTACATCCTCTCTACAGGATATGTACCCATAGAATGTTGCACAGCAACATTCTTCCCACTCCACAGGGGTGGGGCCACAACAGACCCTTGGCATTCCCACTCTATGAGCCTGATGAGTCTGATCTGCAAGGCAATGGAGCCAGTCATAATGGAACTCAACAATAAAGACATTGCGAACCTTCACACAGTTGAGCACACCCAGTTTGGCTTTGTCAAAGGCAAATCATGCCTCCTGAACTGGGTGGATTTCTTTGAGACAGTTACCCAGGCTACAGATGATTGAAAGGAGCTCCACACAGCCTACCTATACCTCGCTAAGGCCTTTGACACCATTCCCCAGTCATGTATCATAGATGAACTCACCAACCTGGGCATAAATCCATACATCACAAGATGGATTGAAAACTGTCTCACAGATAGATCCCACAAATTAAGAGTTGCTGGCTACATGTCAGACTCTAAACCGGTAACAACTGGTGTCCCCCAGGGTTCAGTCCTGGGGCCACTCCTGTTTGGTATATACTTCTCAGAAGTACATGCCAATACAGGAAGGTTGTGGTTGACTAAGTTTGCTGGGAACTGTAAAGTGTGTGCCATAATAGATTCCCCAGATGACACAAATATTCTTCAGAAGGGACTCTATGAGTCAGATGTGTGGTGTCAGAATCATGGCCTCAAGCTCAATGCGAAAGAATGCATAGTAATCCCCTTTGGGAAAAACAAAGTACCAACAAACTACCACATAGGTGTTACCCCCTAAAAACTGACACTCTTCAATAGGAACCTTGATGAGTAGATGGGAAACAGACAATTCACGCCGGGGATCACATCAGCAGCCCCACTAGATAGGGGATTAGTATCTGGTAGCTATTATGTACAGTGGGTGAGATATGCACCTCATGTCTTTTGTGCCATTGGGATGTGTGCTGGGTGGGACAGTCCTGGATGGCTCTTTGTCATGGTCACCCTCTTGCACACATCTCTGCCCATCCATCTTTGGCTTATTATACTGTGTTCCCCCTACATATATAGGTACATAGGAAGGTAATAGGCTCTCTTCCTGAAGGCATATATTAGTATGACCAGAGTGTGCGGCTATCACCACACCTGGAGTTAGTTCCCTATGCCTCTGTGTAGTAGAGCTGATGAAGTGATCCATGGTGTGAAAGTTCAGTTTCACATACACTCATCAAGGCTCCTCTGGAAGAGTGTCAGTGAGGGACTCAGTTTAATGTAGGTTGGGAGCCTGTTCCAAAGCAAGGGAAGTCTGTGAGTAAGTAATGTATCCCTCCAACATGTTCTGTTTATTGTTGTGATGATTATATCCCTAGAGCACGTGGCACAGTGAGCTTGGGTTTACTTCAGATAGAGCATGTACATCAGTTCTGCATTGGACATGGACCTGTATGTTGGGCAGAGATCGCCAGAGTAGACGGTATGCAACAGAGTACAGACTGAGTTACTTCAGTCTTGTTGCATGGGGCAACTGTTTGAGGCCAGTAATCCTCTTGTTGAGGTACTTCAGTGGTCTTTCCAGCTGCTGAAGGTGCCTAGTCAGATACATCACAAGTGTGTCGTGGTACTCTCTGATGGGTCTGATGACTGATGAGTAGAGGGAACCTCCTTTGACCTACATGCAAAGAATTTGGCAATTTGTGGGGACACATAGCATGATTTTCTAACCACTTTGTGAATGTGAATGTGATTATGCTTGTGAAAGTAGAGATGACTATCCTCATGTGTCCATAGATCCCTTATTATTACCTCCATATTTAGGGTGTTGGCACCTATGTGGTATTTGTATGATTGTAGCGCGAGGCCACAATTTTGAAACCACATCTGTCTGACTGAGACCCTTTTTAAGGATGTCTCTGTTGTCCCAAACATCCATTATGATAACCTTTTTGCAGTCATCCACAAACTTTGCTAACCATAGCCCTCATGTGTTTGACTGTACTTCTGAAAAGTATACACCAGACAGGAGGGGTCCCAGGACTGAGCCATGGGGGACAGCTTACAGTTCAACAGGGAGACCACAATTCTTACCTTGTGGAATCTATCTGTGACCCAGTTGGCAATCCATCAGATGACATACATGTTTACGCACAGGTTGTTGATTTTGTGGATACAACATGTGTGTGGGATGTTGGAAAAGGACTTTTCAAGTTCTATGTAGGCCGTTTGGAGCTCATTTCATTGATGTATATCCTGAGTAACTGCCTTGAAAACGGTCTAGCAGGTTTAGGGACCATGATCTGCCCCTGACCAAACCAAAATGGGTAGGGTTCAGTGTTTGTAGGCTTCCAATAGCTCTATTTATGAGTTCCATAATGATAGACTCCACGGACTTGCAGATCAGGCTTATTAGGCTTATAAGTCAATAGTTTCCATGGCCTGTTGTGCACCAACACTTGTGGAGTGTGCCAAACATTGCTGTAACCCATTCAACAGTTTCATATCCTGTACAGAGGGTGAGTCTCAACAGACTGTTCAGGTGCAGGGTCTGTTTGTTTTGGAGTTCACATATGACACAGCCAGGGACACCATGTCATCCCATAGAAACCGTGTTTTTAGGTTTGGATAGAGCTGTTTAACAATTGTATATGTGATTTCTCGGTTTTCACAATCTCCAGGTATGGTTGTTGTTGTTGTATCTTTCGGCTTTTCCCGGTTAGGGGTCGCCACAGCGGAAATCTGGTCTGCTAATGATTGGCAGTAGATTTTTACGTACTGAGTTGCAAGCTCTGACGCACAACCTTCAACGAAGGTAGGCCCATTCACACATGTCTCCACACAGAAGACGCTTTAGCTGAGAATCGAACAGGACAACGGCTTACTGTGAGGCGACAATGCTACCAATGGGCCCTTTTGTCAGTGAGAGAGGGGTTAAATATGTATGAACCTGTCTGACAGGATGTTGGCAGTTTCAGTCATGTACATGTATTCATTTACACTTTGCACTAACTCAGAACATATATGAGTTTACATTGATATTTATGACATAGCTAAAGAAAGCTTCATGGTTCTTTATGGAATCTTTGGCAATATTTGTGGCAGAGCTTGGCTTGGATAATGTTAGGAGTGCTCATTGTTTCTTGATGATACTGATCCGAGATTTATTGATCTTCTTTGGATTTTAACTTTCTTTGAACAACTTATGTACTTGTATTACATAGTTTGATTATGACAGGGGTCCAATATATTATATGGGTCTGTTTTCATATCACTGTGTGCACAAGGCAGGATTGGTGAATAGTGGCATGTGTCTGGAGTAAGAACTGCAACTGCCACATATGTGTGGCCCACTGCGGTACTCAGACATGGCCTAAGTGTGTGAGCATGCCCAGTATGACCGTTCAGTATGTTGTTGACTGAAATTTGCTTCTTTTGTGTGTGAGCATTTCCAGTATGACCTTTCAGTATGTTGTTGACTGACATTTGCTTCATTTGTTTAAGTGTGTGAGCATGCCCAGTATAACCTTTCAGTATGTTGTTGACTGAAATTTGCTAAATTTGTTTGTGTGTGTGAGCATGCCCACTATGGGCATATATACTATATGTGTGTGAAATATTAAGTTGTTTTTTACTTCAGGGCTCACCTTTGTGTTGTACATCGACAGGCAGCATGCTGTGCCTGCAGGGCTTCCATGAGTCAATTTGCATAGACTTATCAACATTTCTACATACAGGGGGACAGCTATTATTTGCACATTTCTACCTGGGGACACATCTGATTGTTACTGTGGGTATACATAGGATGAGGGGTACACTTGACACTTATACACATTTGCTAGGCCTGCACTGCTATGTCAGGTACTCCATTTCAGTCTGTAATGTTGCCTATTGTACTGGCTTGAGGCATACCACTGTATCTACTATGGTTTAGAGGTAAGCAAACCTAATGGAAACCTTATTAACTTTAAGTTTATAAGAGCAATATTTAAAATCTATCCCTATTATTTGGCTCTGTCCAGCATACCTCTCAACTGCATAGATTTTTGCAGAATGTCCAGATTTTTGCCTCATATTTTTTGTCTTTTCCTCATAAAATTGTTGTTTTCTGGCAAATCACTGGCAGACATTGAGGTTGAAGTCAGAAAATAATGACAGACAGTTGAGTTTCATACTTCATACCCTTCAAAAAATTCATGCTAAGGCAAAACCTGCATTTCTATCAACTTTCTAAGTTTGTGTGAGCAGTACTTAAAAGTGACCCCATTTTGTGCATTTGTACCCCCACTATTTTTGGCTTTGTCAGTATTTTTTGATCTAAGAGGGTGAGAAGTATGTGTCCAGTGGTATGGACCAAACTTACACAGACCCCACTGCTGCTGCTAGGGTCACTCTCACTCTTCACTCTCTCCTCCCGTGACACACACACACACACACACACACACACACACACACACACACACACACACACACACACACACACACACACACACACACACACACACACAGTCTCTTTTGCATTTATACATGCATTTACTCACACACATCGCTCTCACTCTGTTCAGATCTCTCACACAGTCATAGTCACTTCCTCATTCATACCTGCATTCACTCACACATCACTCATACTCTCCCAATCACACCATACCTCTCAACCTCTTAAAAAATCTGGACAAAGCCTAACATCATGGGATGGGCAAATAGGGACAGATTTTAAATACTGCTCTTACAAACTTAGAAAGTTGATAGAATAATAGGTTTTGCATTAGCATTAATTCTCTGAAGGATGCGGAGTCTTAAACTCAAATGTTTGTCATTATTTAATGACTTCAATTCTCAACTATTTTCCAGAAAAGTACAGCTTTTAGGCGGAACATACTAAAAATATGAGGCAAAATTCTGGACATTCTGCAGAAATCTGTACAGTTGAGAGGTGTGAATCACACACACAGACATAGCCACTTCCTCATTCATACCTGTATTCACTCAAACATCGTTCTCACTCTCTCCCCATCAAACACACACACAGTCACTTCCTCATTCATACCTGCATTCACTCACATATCGCTCTCAATCTCTCCCGATCAAACACACACACAGTCACTTCCTCATTCATACCTTCATTCACTCACACATCGTTCTCTCTCTTTCCCTCGATCAGACACACAGTCACTTCCTCATTCATACCTGCATTCACTCAAACATTGCTCTCAAACCCCTGCTCACACACACACACACACACACACACACACACACACACACACACACACACACACACACACACACACACACACACACACACACACACACACACACACACACACACACACACACACGCGCACACACATGCGCACACACACACACACACACACACACACACACACACACACACACACACACACACACACACACACACACACACACACACACACAGAGCCACTTTCTCATTCATACCTGCATTCACTCACACATCGCTCTCACTCTCCCAATCTCACACACACAGCCACTTCTTCATTCATTCCTGCATTCACTCACACATCACTCTCACTCTCCCGATCTCACACATATACACACACACAGCCACTTCTTCATTCATTCCAGCATTCACTCACACTTGCTGCGAACTAATAAGCTTAGCTACAAAATAAACTGCCAACTGTTCATGGTGTATTTTGCACCTAAGCTTATTAGTTGTGGTGCCTCTGTGAGGAAGCCGTGGCTCCCCAGGGCATCGCAGCACACACTTTGGGAACCCCTGAGCTAATGAACAAAGGCTTTTTTCCCAGACCTAGCATCTCCACTCCTGTTCAGCACCGTGGGGTACTGTTTTAATGGTTTAACAGCTCATTTACATTTCCCTTATTTTTCTTAAAGTAAGCTAGCTGGTACATTTAATTCAGTTGCAATAATGCATGTACATTTATTTTCATTTCAGCAGGGTGCATAGTTGATACATTTTAACACAAGCAAACCTCACAAATACATTTTCAGTACAAGCATCTGTACAAATCAGTTTGATATGCAAATGACATACAGTTCTAATACATTTGTAACACAAACATCTTGTATAACTCAGTTTGATATTCAAAGGGCATATCATTCTTTACAAAATTCCAGCTAGATATGGGGCTTCTTTCATTTAATAAGGAAGTCCACAATGTCAGCTTGAAAGATCACTGTTCTAATTTTGCCCACTCTGTTTTTTCAACTGATGCTGATCTTTTTGAAGATAAATTAGGCAAACTCCCAGTTGTGTACTCCATAATGTTAGACCCTGAGGTCAGCCCAATTGTCAGACCACCCAGTAAAGTTCCAGTAGCTATGCAGAGCAGAGCCAAAGCTGAGCTAGATAAAATGGGGTAAGAAGTTGTGATTTGTTCAGCAGAAGAACCTACTGAATGGGTATATTCTATAAGCTCAGATAATATCAGAATATATATTGATCCAAAAGATTTGAACAAAGCACTGAAAAGACCTCATCATCCAATGTATACAGTCAAAGAAGTCACTGCTCTTATGCCAAATGCCGCTATTTTTTCTCTTTTGGATGCAAAGAGTTCATTCTGACAAATTCTGCTTCACCGAAAATCTTCATTGCTAACCACTTTTAGTACTCCTTTTGGCAGGTGCAGATTTTTGAGAATGCCATTTGGGATAAATTCTGCCAGTGAAGTCTTCCAGCATGCCATGGTGCAACTTTTTTTCTGGATACCCGTATGCTATTATAGTAGACAATATTCTAGTAGGAGGTAATGGTGAAATAGAGCATGACAGAAACCTCAGGAAAGTTTTGGAAAGAGCACTTGAAGTGAATGCTATGCTGAATCCTTAGAAGTGCAAGTTCAGGCTATGAGAAGTTAATTATGTTGGGCATTTGCTTACCAGTTCAGTCTTATGACCAGATCCTTCAAAACAGACAGGAATTCTTGAGATGCCAGCTCCAGACAATGTTCAAGCACTACAACATTTTCTTGGCATGGTTAACTACCTAGGCAAGTTCATTCCAGACTTGAGCCAACACTCAAGCACTGCTCAGAGAGTTGACACACAAAGAGGTATCCTGGTCCTGGTTAGGGCAACACCAAAGATCATTTGATGTCCTGAAACAGAGAATTGCCTGTCCACCAACTCTCAGGTACTATGATGTTCACAAAACAGTAACTCTTTCTTGTGATCCTTTGAAATTTGGTCTTGATGCAGTCATTCTTCAAGAGGGTCGACCAGTAGCCTATACATCCAGAACTCTAACCCAAACCGAGATGCAGTATGCGCAGACAGAGAAAGAACTCTTGGCAATTCTGTTTGCAGGTTCAACGTTTCACTATTTCAAGAAAGCCTATACATACATCTCCTGACAGATTGCAATGCATGATGTTGTAATTGCAAAAGTATAATTTCAATCTTGTCTACACAAAAGGAAAACTTCTTTATCTTGCTGATACTTTTTCCATATCACCTAGAAATACCACTGAACAGCATGGAAATGAGAACTTGATTTTGGAGTCATGGAAGTGAGAAATGTTTCTTCCACACATCTTGATGAGTTTAGACGTCACACAGCCTCAGATCCAGTTCTTCAGAAACTCAACCACTTTATCAGTCGAGGATGGCCTTCAAAGCAGTCTTGTTTACCTCATGACCTGCAACCATATTTTCCTTAAAGAGATGACATTTTGTTTGACAGTGGTATTGTGAAAGATCCAAAAGTGATTGTTCCAAAATCCTTACAAGAAGAGTATATTACCATTTTATATCGTGGCCACCCAGGATCTGATTCTTCCAAAAGAAGGGTGAGTGGTCTAGTATTCTGGCCTTCTATGTCAAAGGATATTGAGAGGGTACTTTCATTTTGTTCTGCATGTATGGATGGCACAGTGGTGCAGTGGTAGCATTGTTGCCTCACAGCAAGAAGTTCTCTGGTTCAATTTTTGGCTGGAGTGCCTTCTGTGCAGAGTCTGTATGTCCTCCCTGTGTTCGTGCGGGTTTCCTCCAGGTGCTCTGGTTTCCTCCCATGTTACAAAGACATACATTTGGAACATCCCCCCTGGCCCTCCACTGATACTTGGCTTCAATCCAAGCCAGACTTTCCTGGTTAACAAATGTTAAATAAGTATGTAATAGTAGTAAGCCACACCAACAGAAAGAACCACTTCAGCTAAACCAGATTCCTGAACTACTACCCTGGTCAACAGTAGCTACAGACATTTTCAAATTGAATGGTCAACATTACTTGGTGTTAGTAGACTCTTATTCAAATTGGTTTGAGATTCACCTACTTCCTAATCTAGCATCCAGTACTGTCATTAGTAAGTTGAAGCATCATTTTACAGTCCATGGTAGTCCACATAAAGTTATTTCTGACAATGGTACACAGTTTACATGCAAGGAGTTCAAGAGATTTGCTGAAGAGTGGGACTTTATTCATGTTACAAGTAGCCCTGAGTACCCACAATCAAATGGTTAGGCAGAATGTGCAGTTCAAAGTGCGAAACAGTTATTAGAGAAGTTGAAGTGAGACAATAGCTATGTTTTTCTGAATCTCAGAAATATTCCTTGTGATAAACATTTTGGTTCACCTGAACAAAGGCTTTTGTCGAGACAAACCAGAACTGCACTACCAATCAGTAGCAATCTGTTGGTTCCCTGTGCTAAGAACATCAAAGCAGTAAGAGCTCAACTCATGAAAAAGCATTTGTCCCGGAAGTCCTATTATGATAACTCCAGCAAACTGTTCAATCCATTAAGAGAAGGGGAGATAGTGAGGATGCAGACGTCCAAAGGTTTTGATTGGATTGGAGTTGTGAAAAGTTTATGTCCAGAGCTGAGATCGTACATTGTGGAATCACAAGGAGTTGAATTTAGGTGGAATTGGAAACATTTGGAACCAGTGTCTGAGCCTGTATTGCAGCATCTTACCTGTGAAAAAGACTCTAGATCTCAGAGTGAGTTATGCAGTGCTGCAGTTCCAGAGGACATTCCAGCAAATATCCCTGTTCCTGAGAAGATTCCCAAAACTCTTGAAGCAGATTATTCACCAATGACTGTCCCAGTTGCTAAACCCAGACCTAATTACTTATATCACTAGATCAGGTCACATTGCCAGTCCATGTTCCAGATACACGGCAACTTGGATATGAGTGTTGTGTTTATTTCTCAGTGCCTGTATAACTGCATGCATTTGTCAGATGTCATTTTATTGTGGGTAATTCACTAAAGAGGAAGGATATAGATCTGTATGTTTGCATACCTTTAAGAAGCTTTCCATTGGCTTGGACATGTGTATAAATACTGAACATGTGCAAGCCAGACTGCCATTTTGTAGAGAGCTGTTAAGATGTAGGCATGCATGTATGTAATAGTCTGTCAGTTAATCAGTCTGTTTATATTTTATGTTGCTGCTATCCATCCTGATGTGTTTCTATATAATAAAGCATATAAATGAACTACTCCACTTGTTTGTCTTGAATCATAACATAGGATGAGTGACAATGTTAACATGGTACCATTTGTGCCCCTGCCTCCTGCGTAGCACTTCTACCATGTAGTTAACATCACTGACCTTCCTTACCACTTTGAAGGGTCCCTCCCAAACTGCCTGAAGTTTATTGTGTCTGACAGAAATGAGTACCATCACCTGCTGTCCAGTAGAATGCTCTCTGGCTTGAGTATTCCTGTCATACCAGACCTTTTTCCTGCTGTTGAGCTCCTGCCAGGTTCTCAAGGGCTGAGCCCATGAGCTCCCTAAGCCTCGTCATGAGGCTTAGGACAAAGGTGGAGGAGTAGCTCTTATATATTCTTCCTCCCTAGTAGTTTCCCCCTACAGCAAACCTATCCCACACTTTAACAATGCTGAACTTCTCTTTACTCTACTACAAATCAATAATTACAAACACATATGTATTGCTTCCCTCTATATCCCCCCAGGGGATAATATCTCTACACTCGAACTTATCCTTTCCTGGCTATCCAGTAACATTAGTAATGAAACCATAATCCTTGGAGACGTAAACATTAACTGGGCCCTTATCCAGGCTCCTGCAAACACCACTAATATCAACCTCTACAATTTCTCACAACTGATCAACTTGCCTACTCACCCAGCCAAAAACCCCTCAAATGGGAGTATATTGGATTGGATTCTAGTCTCACATCCCCACTATTTCACCAACAGTGGCATCCTTCCCGACCCACTAGGTGACCACTTACCCACCTTTACCCACCGACTTCCCACTATCCTTCAACGAACCCACAACTTCATTACGATCCATGACCAAAAAAACTTCAACCCAATAACCTTTTCAAACTCACTAAAAGCAGTTAATTGGACTTGTCTAAAAACATTACCTCTAGACAATGCAGTCTCATACTTCAACTCAACATTCTTAAAATTACTTGACTCCCAAGCTCCCTTACGGACAAAGAGAATAAAAACTAAATCAGCCCCTTGGCTATCTAAAACTACTCTTTCTACCATGAGACAAAGAGACAAAGTGTGGGCACGCTACCAAAAACATAAGGCAACCCCACTCCTTAACGAATACAAAATGCTCCGCAATAAAGTTAAGAAACACATCTCTTTTGATCGACAAAACTATTTCTCTACACTCCAAAACCAAAACAAAAACAACCCTCAAAAATTCTGGAAAGGAATCTCCACTCTCCTCCACCCCAGCAAACCAGATACTCCTACCCCAGATCCAAATGCTCCAGAACTAGATTTAGCCACCCAATTTAATTCCTTCTTTATTGACTCTATTTCCAAACTGACCTCCTCATTCTCCATCTCCTCCCCATCATCTAATACCCCTTCACCCACCCCCATAATCTCTACATCCACACCCTACTCCCAACCCACTAATTCCACTACCCCCTCTTCTACACAAACTCTATCCTCATCTACACCACCCCAAAATTCCACGCCCCCCGACTGCACTCTCTTCTCTTTAAATCCCATTCCTACTGCTACTATTAAGAAACTCCTTCAGAAACTGAAACCATGTACCAATGCTCCTGATAATATCCCTTCTTACTTTCTTAGCATTGCTG
This sequence comes from Protopterus annectens, assembly GCF_019279795.1. Lineage (NCBI taxonomy): Eukaryota > Metazoa > Chordata > Ceratodontiformes > Protopteridae > Protopterus > Protopterus annectens. The sequence continues at coordinate 192,742,910 of NC_056730.1, forward strand.
CTGAAAGTCTTGCCTACCCCATTAGCATCTTAATTAACCGCTCCCTACAAGAAGGCACAGTTCCCCAAATTTGGAAACAAGCCTTTATTATACCATTACACAAAGGTGGTAACAATAACACCATTACTAATTTCCGTCCAATAGCCATCCTGTCCCCCATTTCAAAAATCCTTGAAAAATGTGTGCAACTCCAACTCCTTCCTCATCTCCTAGACAACAATCTTATAACCCCCACACAGCACGGTTTCAGACCTAATCATAGCACCATGACTGCCCTTCTCTCCTTCCTTGAAATCGTCAATAAAGCCCGTGACTCTGGGCAAATCGTTTCCACCTTACTCCTTGATCTTTCCAAAGCCTTCGATACTATTTCTCACAGCCTGCTCTTAACTAAACTCTCCAAACTCTACCTATCCTCCTCCTCTCTGAACTGGTTCTCTAGCTATCTATCCAACAGAAATCAAGCTGTAAAATGGAAAAAAGCAACCTCCTCCTTCCTAAGTACCCCTACCGGAGTTCCACAAGGCTCCATACTGGGTCCTCTACTCTTCAATATCTTTATTAATGACTTCCACAAATCTATCCCTTTCTCTAGCATCATCCAATATGCAGATGATTCTACTATCATCTGCTCTGCCTCTTCTATCTCCACACTACAAAAACTTACTCAAGACGCCTTCTCTTCCACAGAGCAATGGATGCTAAGCAATCATCTAGCTCTCAATGCTACCAAGACCAAATTAATGTTATTTACTCCCTCCAAACTCACTCCTCCCAACATGAACTCATTCTTAGTTACTAGTCAAAATAACTCGCCTCTCGAAATAGTGTCAGAGACCAAACTACTCGGGGTCCACATTGACAACCAACTAAAATTTAATTACCACCTACAAAAAAACATCAAGAAAACACATCAAAAACTTGGCATGCTGTATAGACAAAATGCCTACCTCACATCCACCACTAAAATCACTCTCGCTACTTCCTTCCTTATCCCCTCCCTTCTCTATGGTGCACCACTACTTACTAATCTTCAGACCTTGTTAAAAAAACAGCTCACTTCTTGCTATAACAAAATTTTTAAATTCGCCACCGCTCATAACTCTTCCACTCACCACTGTCTCTCCCTCCATAAACTAAAATGGCTAGAACTTCCCAACCAACTTACTTACACTCAACTAACTCTAGCCCACAAGCTTATTCTAAACCCCTCCAATGGTCCCTCCCTTTTCTCTGCCCTTAAAATGCACCTACCAAACAGAGTTCTAAGGTCTAATAATCAAAATTTACTAGAAGTGCACAAACCTACTCATCCCCCAGGCAAAAACCTTCTTTCCTTCAGCCTTGCTCGCCTCTGGAACTCTCTACCACCACACATCCGCATTACCTCTAACCACTCTACCTTCAAGAAGTCTCTTTTCTTACACCTAGCATCTCAATGGGAATGCTCTTGCACCCACCCCACATAACCAACTCTACTTAATGTCATAATCTACTTTATTCATCTACTATGTTTGTTCGTTAATCTGCATTTATGTTTTGCTTTTGTTCTTTGATAGCATGTACCAAGACTGTTACTGTCAAATGTTAATGTACATTTATGTTTTCTTATGTTCTTTTGCTAGCATGTACCTAGATGTTACTGTCAAATGTTAATGTACATTTATTTCTTTTTTGGAGCTTTTCTCCCCGGGACTCCATTGAATACGGGTTCTTCAAGGCCCAATGGACTATCCTGGTAAACCAACTGCAATAAATAAATAAATAAATAAATATGCCACAACAGACTTCTTGTGGGATTCACACTCATTCTTCCACTCATCATGAATCAAATCAAGAAGTCCCCTCACCCTATCCCCATGCAGCAACTCAAAGGGTGAAAAGCCTGTGGATTCCTGGGGCACCTCTCAAACAGCAGATAAGGTAAATATTTCTCCTACTCTCTTAAACTGGTCTGCAAATCCCTGTAGCATGGTCATTAGTGTAGAATTAACCTCTCCACCAGACCATTAGTTTGGGGATGGTAGGGGGTTGTCTTTAGGTGCTTCACCCCACAGCATTCCCACAGACAAGCCAGCAGGTCTGACATGAAATTGGCACCTCTGTCAGTCAGTATTTCTTTTGGGAAACTTACCCTGATTAACATCTCTAGCAACGAATTTGCCACCTTCTCTGCCTCGATGGAGGATAGAGCCACCCCTTCAGGGTATCTAGCAGCATAATCTACTACCGCTAGGATATACTTCTTCCCTGTGGAACTTGGGGTACTCAGAGGCTCCACAATATCCATAGCTATCCTCTGAAACAGCTCCTGAATCACAGGCAAAGGCATCAAAGGAATTTTGATATTGTTCCTGCCTTTCCTACTTTTTGACACTGCTCATACTTCCTGCAGTACCCTGTTACATCTCTGGCAAAACCAGGCCAGTAAAGGTTCTGGTTAACATATCTCTTAGTACACTTTTTGTGCATATGACCTACAAAAGGAATGTCATGTTCTATGGCTAGAAGTGCCAGGCAGTAGGCTCTGCGCATTACATACTGCTGTATTAACTCACCTTCTAGCCCTCCCTCAGGGGTGCACTCTCTATACAGTAACGGTTTGTTCAGTATACAGATTCCCCTTTTCCTTGAGAATCAAGTGCTTCCTTAGCTATCTATCTCGAGCCTCTTAGTGTAGGGCCTGAGAGTTGAGCCTGTCTCAACTCTCTCTTTGTAACTCTTCCCAGCTCACCTTCCACAGAAAGTCTGGTATCTGCTGATAGCATTGCGTCACTGTTAGCTTGGGTATTAACACTCACCTCTGCCCTTGCAGTCACTCTGTCCAAGGGAACATCAGTACCTACCAGCAGCTGTGGCTCACCTTCAGTCTCACTGCTACAGGTAGCTCCCCCATGAATTAGCCACATCACCAGTCCTGGCTTCAGGTGCCTGGCCTGTCTGGGTCTCCACCAGGCTACCAGACACATATGCCTGCCTCCAAGCCTGACAGCATGTCACTGCATGCACATAAGGTACTGCATTATCATAATTATTCCCTATCAAGACATCTGCAGGGATATCCTCAAGCACACCTACTTGCTTGCTTCCTCTTCACCCTCCCAGTAAAGGTGAACCCTGGCCTAAGGCATCTGGAATGGGATCCTTCCTAAAGCTTTGACTGGAGTGGACTGCGGAAGCAAGTACTGTTCCTTTTTAACCACTGCAGACTTCACAATGGTTATGTCAGAGGCTATGTCTCTCTTAGCAGTGGCCTGTTTTCCATCCACTAAGATCAGACACAAACTCTGGCTGCAGTTTAGTACCCCTGTTGTCTCCAGACAACTTACCACTGGCATTCTGTTATTCTCACTTGCTGGCTCCCCCACCTTTTGTTCCCTAACTTGTCTCCATGGACATCTATATGCTACATGTCCCCACTGGTAGCATTTGAAATCTTTAACCCTTGATCCTGGCCATGTACCTGAACTAGTGGATTCCCTCTTTACTGGTGGACTCTGTTGAGGCAGTTTTGGCTGCCCTTCATGGGTTCTCTTATATCCAAGTACAGCACTGGGTATCCATTTCCTGTGCAGTGATGCCCTGTTTGTAGGTATAGATCTCCTTTTTTCCCCAGCTCATATGATGAGTTGCATTCCGTCTGCCAAAAAGATTCTCATATCATCAGGCAAAGTACTAAGGACTTGTTCTCTCACCAAAAGGTCTGGCAGCCATTGAAAAATGGTAACCTGACACTCACCCACACACCAACCTATGAGAATAAGTGCTTAGTTCAGCTATATATAATCACATACACTTCCAACTGCCTTGCGTCTATGCTCATGAAACTTTTTTCTGTAAGCTTTAAGTGTTAATTTAAAACATTCCAATAAACATTTTTTAACTGCAGCATAGTTTAAGCAATCAGTATCAGACAATTTAGAAACAGCAATTACCACTTTACCATGGAGTAAGGAGGTCAGGAACTGTACACAGAACTCTTGGTCAACATTATACTGTTTACATAGCCTTTCAGACATATGAATAAAGCTATCAAAATTATCACTCTCTGTAAATTGTGGAAGAAATGTACTGACTTTTATGGCTTCTGGGGTCTGGTTATTCCCTTCCTCATTACCTCCATGACCCTGATGAAAGGTCAGCATCTCCTTCTCATGCTGATGCTGCTTCTCCTTTTCTTTGGCCTCCAAATGCCACAGCTTCTCATTTTCTTCAGCCTCCAAACCCCGCAGTGTCTCTGATGATTCTAGTTCCAAATGTTTGGCTTCCGGTTCAAGTCTCTTTAACTTCAGATGCATTTTTAACTCCTCTGAGGAAAAGGTGAACTGTCCTGTTTCTGAGGGCTGCAAATTCCCATCACCAGACTGGTTATCCTCCTGGCTGCTAGTCTGCACTGCAGCTGTGATTAAGGCTGCAATAATTTCCCATTTAGCCAGGCTGACATGCCCCAGTCCTTTTGCCTGGCACATCTCAGCCAACTGGTTCCTTGTCAGATTGCCATAATCCCCTGCTGACATCCTTGCCTACTTTCCCTGACTAACTAAGCTAACAAACTGTAAATAAATAAAACTATTGTGATATGAAACTCTGAATGTCTACCATGTAGCTGCTGAGAGTACACACTTTTAGTGACAACTGCGTAAAGGCTACAGGAGTTCAATTCATATCCACAACACTGCTCAACAATAAGTGATCATGTGATGACCCCACCACTGGGAACAAATATGTGATGCCCACCACTGCTACCAATAAATGAAGGCCACCACTAACACAAATATGTGACATTCCCACTCTGGCCACTAATCAAGGAGCCTGAATTCTCACCACTGACACTGGAGAGGGACATGCACTTCGAATACAAATGGATACACTCAGTATTTCTAGATGCAGATCTCCCTGCATCAAGTACAATTTCCCTTAAGAGCACACAGGGAACACACTCAGCTTGGGATCTGGATTTTTCTATATCTGTCTCCCTCCACGTCCCCAGTAAGACTCCCCACTGGTACAGCTGTAGGGTTAGGTTCTCCGCCAAGTGCCCAAGCCAAGTCTTCCGGAACCCTGTCTGTGAACCCACTGCTTTGTGTCCCTGCCCAAAGAAGCTGACACACACACACTCTATAAGATTTAATTTTCTCACACACACACACACACACACACACACACACACACACACACACACACACACACACACACACACACACACACACACACACACACACACACACACACACACACACACACACACACACACACACACACACACACACACACACACACAGCCACTTCCTCATTCATACCTGCTTCTACTCACACATCACTCTCACTCTTCCAATCTCACACACACAGCCACTTCTTCATTCATTCCTGCATTCACTCACACATCGCTCTCACTCTCCCGATCTCACACATACATACACACACAGCCACTTTTTCATTCATTCCTGCATTCACTCACACTTGCTGCGAACTAATAAACTTAGCTGCAAAATAAACTGCGAACTGTTCACGGTTTATTTTGCAGCTAAGCTTATTAGTTTGTGGTGCCTCTGTGAGGAAGCCGTGGCTCCCCAGGGAGTCATGGCACACACTTTGGGGACCCCTGAGCTCATGAACAAAGGCTTTTTTTCCCAGACCTAGCATCTCCACTCCTGTTCAGCACTGTGGGGTACTGTTTTAATGGTTTAACAGCTCATTTACATTTCCCTTATTTTTCTTAAAGTAAGCTAGCTGGTACATTTAATTCAGTTGCAATAATGCATGTACATTTCTTTTCATTTCAGCAGGGTGCACAGTTGATACATTTTAACACAAGCAAACCTCACAAATACATTTTCAGTCCAAGCATCTGTACAAATCAGTTTGATATGCAAATGACATACAGTTCTAATACATTTGTAACACAAACATCTTGTATAACTCAGTTTGATATTCAAAGGGCATATCATTCCTTACAAAATTCCAGCTGGCTATGGGACTTCTTGTATTTAATAAGGAAGTCCAAAATGTCAGCTTGAAAGATCACTGTTCTAATTTTGCCCACTCTGTTTTTTCAACCGGTGCTGATCATTTTGAAGATAAATTAGGCAAACTCCCAGTTGTGTACTCCATAATGTTAGACCCTGAGGTCAGCCCAGTTGTCAGACCACCCGGGAAAGTTCCAGTAGCTATGCAGAGCAGAGTCAAAGCTGAGCTAGATAAAATGGGTAAGAAGCTGTGATTTGTCCAGTAGAAGAGCCTATTGAATGGGCATCTTCTATGGTAGTAGCTCATAAGGAAAGCTCAGATAATATCAGAATGTATATTGATCCAAGAGATTTGAACAAAGCACTGAAAAGACCTCATCATCCAATGTGTACAGTCAAAGAAGTCACTGCGCTTATGCCAAATGCCACTGTTCTTTCTCTTTTGGATGCAAAGAGTTCATTTTGACAAATTCTGCTTCACCGAAAATCTTCATTGCTAACCACTTTTAGTACTCCTTTTGGCAGGTACAGATTTTTGAGAATGCCATTTGGGATAAATTCTGCCAGTGAAGTCTTCCAGCATGCCATGGAACAACTTTTTTCTGGATACCTGTGTGCTATCATAGTAGACAATATTCTAGTTGGAGGTAATGGTGAAATTGAGCATGACAGAAACCTCAGGAAAGTTCTGGAAAGAGCACGTGAAGTGAATGCTAAGCTGAATCCTCAGAAGTGCAAGTTCAGGCTATGAGAAGTTAATTATGTTGGGCATCTGTTTACCAGTTCAGTCTTATGACCAGATCCTTCAAAGCAGACAGGAATTCTTGAGATGCCAGCTCCAGACAATGTTCAAGCCCTACAACATTTTCTTGGCATGGTTAACTACCTAGGCAAGTTCATTCCAGACTTGAGCCAACTTTCAGCACTGCTCAGCGGTGACACACAAAGAGTTATCCTGGTCCTGGTTAGGGCAACACCAAAGATCATTTGATGTCCTGAAACAGAGAATTGCCTGTCCACCAACTCTCAGGTACTATGATGTTCACAAAACAGCAATTCTTTTTTGTGATCCTTTGAAATTTGGTCTTGGTGCAGTCATTCTTCAAGAGGGTTGACCAGTAGCCTATACATCCGGAACTCTAACCTAAACCAAGATGCAGTATGCGCAGACAGAGAAAGAACTCTTGGCAATTCTGTTTGCAGGTTCAAAGTTTCACTATTTCGAGAAAGCCTATACATACATCTCCTGACAGATTGCAATGCATGATGTTGAAATTGCAAAAGTATAATTTCATTCTTGTCTACACAAAAGGCAAACTTCTTTATCTTGCTGATACTTTTTCCATATCACCTAGAAATACCACTGAACAGCATGGAAATGAGAACTTGATTTTGGAGTCATGGAAGTGAGAAATGTTTCTTCCACACATCTTGATGAGGTTAGAATTCACACAGCCTCAGATCCAGTTCGTCAGAAACTCAACTACTTTATCAGTCGAGGATGGCCTTCAAAGCAGTCTTGTTTACCTCATGACCTACAACCATATTTTCCTTAAAGAGATGACATTTTGTTTGACAGTGGTATTGTTGTGAAAGATCCAAAAGTGATTGTTCCAAAATCCTTACAAGAAGAGTATATTACCATTTTACAATGCGGCTACCCAGGAACTGATTCTACCAAAAGAAGGGTGAGTGGTCTAGTATTCTGACCTTCTATGTCAAATGATATTGAGAGGGTACTTTCATCTTGTTCTGCATGTATGGATGGCACAGTGGTGCAGTGGTAGCATTGTTGCCTCACAGCAAGAGGTCCTCTGGTTCGATTTTTGGCTGGAGTGCCTTCTGTGCAGAATCTGTATCTCCTCCCTGTGTTTTTGCGGGTTTCCTCCAGGTGCTCTGGTTTCCTCCCATGTTACAAAGACATACATTTGGAACATTCCTCCCCCCGGCACTCTGCTGATACTTGGCTTCAATCCAAGTCAGACTTTCCTGGTTAACAAATGTTAAATAAGTATGTAATAGTAGTAAGCCACACCAACAGAAAGAACCACTTCAGCTAAACCAGATTCCTGAACTACCCTGGTCAACAGTAGCTACAGACATTTTCAAACTGAATAGTCAACATTACTTGGTGTTAGTAGACTCGTATTCAAATTGGTTTGAGATTCATCTACTTCCTAATCTAGCATCCAGTACTGTCATTAGTAAGTTGAATCGTCATTTTACAGTCCATGGTAGTCCACATAAAGTTATTTCTGACAATGGTACACAGTTTACATGTAAGCAGTTCAAGAGATTGCTGAAGAGTGGGACTTTATTCATGTTACAAGCAGCCCTGAGTACCCACGATCAAATGATTAGGCAGAATGTGCAGTTCAAAGTGCAAAACAGTTATTAGAGAAGTTGAAGTGAGACAATAGCTATGTTTTTTCTGAATCTCCTGAATCTCAGAAATATTCCTTGTGATAAACATTTTGGTTCACCTGAACAAAGGCTTTTGTCGAGACAAACCAGAACTACACTACCAATCAGTAGCAATCTGTTGGTTCCCTGTGCTAAGAACATCAAAGCAGTAAGTGCTCAACTCACGAAAAAGCATTTGTCCCGGAAGTCCTATTATGATAACTCCAGCAAACTGCTCAATCCATTACGAGAAGGGGAGATAGTGAGGATGCAGACGTTCAAAGGTTTTGATTGGATTGGAGTTGTGAAAAGTTTATGTCCAGAGCTGAGATCATACATTGTGGAATCACAAGGAGTTGAATTTAGGTGGAAGTGGAAACATTTGGTACCAGTGTCCGAGCCTGTATTGCAGCATCTTACCTGTGAAAAAGACTCTAGATCTCAAAGTGAGTTATGCAGTGTTGCAGTTCCAGAGGACATTCCAGCAAATATCCCTGTTCCTGAGAAGATTCTCAAAACTCTTGAAGCAGATTGTTCACCAATGACTGTCCCAGTTGCTAAACCCAGTCCTAATTACTTATATCACTAGATCAGGTCACATTTCCAGACCATGTTCCAGACACATGGCAACTTGGATACAAGCGTTGTGTTTATTTCTCAGTGTCTGCATAACTGCATGTATTTTTCAGATGTCATTTTATTGTGGGTAATTCACTATAGAGGAAGGATGCAGATCTGTATGCTTGCATACCTTTAAGAAGCTTTCCATTGGCTTGGACATGTGTATAAATACTGAACATGTGCAAGCCAGACGGCCATTTTGTAGAGAGCTGTTAAGATGTAGGCATGCATGTATGTAATGGTCTGTCAGTTATTCAGTCTGTTTATATTTTATGTTGCTGCTATGTGTTTCTATATAATAAAGCATATAAATGAACTACTCTACCTGTTTGTCTTGAATCATAATGTAGGATGAGTGACAGTGTTAACATGGTACCATTTGTGCCCCTGCCTCCTGCGTAGCACTTCTACCATGTAGTTAACATCACTGACCTTCCTTACCACTTTGAAGGGTCCCTCCCAAACTGCCTGAAGTTTATTGTGTCTGACAGAAATGAGTACCATCACCTACTGTCCAGCAGAATATTCTCTGGCTTGAGTATTCCTGTCATACCAGACCTTTTTCCTGCTGTTGAGCTCCTGTCAGGTTCTCATGGGCTGAGCCCACGAGCTTCCTAAGCCTCGTCCTGAGGCTTAGGACATATGCCACAACAGACTTCTTGTGGGATTCACACTCATTCTTCCACTCATCATGAATCAAATCAAGAGGTCCCCTCACCCTATGCCCATGCAGCAACTCAAAGGGTGAAAAGCCTGTGAATTCCTGGGGCACCTCTCAAACAGCAGATTAGGTAAATATTTGTTCCACTCTCTCTTAAACTGGTCTGCAAATCCCTGTAGCCTGGTCTTTAGTGTAGAGTTTAACCTCTCCACCAGACCATTAGTTTGGGGATGGTAGGGGGTTGTCTTTAGGTGCTTCACCCCACAGCACTCCCACAGACAATCCAGCAGGTCTGACATGAAATTGGCACCTCTGTCAGTCAGTATTTCTTTTGGGAAACTTACCCTGATTAACATCTCTAGCAAAGCATTTGCCACCTTCTTTGCCTCGATGGAGGATAGAGCCACTCCTTCAGGGTATCTAGCAGCATAATCTACTACCGCTAGGATATACTTCTTCCCTGTGGAACTTGGGGTACTCGGAGGCTCCACAATATCCATAGCTATCCTCTGAAAAAGCTCCTGAATCACAAGCAAAGGCATCAAATGAGCTTTGACATTGTTTCCTGCCTTTCCTACTTTTTGACACTGCTCATACTTCCTGCAGTACCCTCTTACATCCCTGGCAAAACCAGACCAGTAAAGGTTCTGGTTAACATATCTCTTAGTACACTTTTTGTGCATATGACATACAAAAGGAATGCCATGTTCTATGGCTAGAAGTGTCAGACAGTATTCTCTGGGCATTACATACTGCTGTATTAACTCACCTTCTAGCCCTCCCTCAGGGGTGCACTCTCTATACAGTAATGATTTGTTCAGTATACAGATTCCCCTTTTCCTTGAGAATCAAGTGCTTCCTTAGCTACCTACCTCGAGTCTCTTAGTGTAGGGCCTGAGAGTTGAGCCTGTCTCAACTCCCTCTTTGTAACTCTTCCCATCCCAGCTCACCTTCCACAGGAAGTTTGGTATCCGCTGATAGCATTGCGTCACTGTTAGCTTAGGTATTAACACTCACCTCTGCCCTTGCAGTCACTCTGTCCAAGGGAACATCAGTACCTACCAGCAGCTGTGGCTTACCTTCAGTCTCACTGCTACAGGTAGCTCCCCCATGAATTAGCCACATCACCAGTCCTGGCTTAAGGTGCCTGGTCTGTCTGGGTCTCCACCAGGCTACCAGACACATATGCCTGCCACCAAGCCTGACAGCATGTCACTGCATGCACATAAGGTACTGCATTATCATAATTATTAGTGGCCTGTTTTCCATCCACTAAGATCGGCAGTTTAGTAACCCTATTGTCTCCAGACAACTTACCACTGGCATTCTGTTATTCCCATTTGCTGGCTCCCCCACCTTTTTTTCCCTAACTTGTCTCCATGGATATCTATATGCTACATGTCCCCACTGGTTACATTTAAAATGTTTAACCCTTGACCCTGGCCGTGTACCTGAACTTGTGGAGTCTCTCTTTACTGGTGGACTCTGTTGAGGCAGTTTTGGCTGCTCTCCATGGGTTCTCTTATATCTAAGTACAGCATTGGGTATCCATTTCCTGTGCAGTGATGCCCTGTTTGCTAGGTATAGATATCCTTTTTTCCCCAGCTCATATGACGAGTTGCATTCCCTGACTGCCAACCAGATTCTCATGTCCTCAGGCAAAGTGCTAAGGACTTGTTCTCTCACCATAAGGTCTGGCAGCCATTGAAAAGTGGTAACCTGACACCCACCCACACACCAGCCTATGAAAATAAGTGCTTAGTTCAGCTATATATAATCACATACACTTCCAACTGCCTTGCGTCTATGCTCATGAAACTTTTTTCTGTAAGCTTTAAGTGTTAATTTAAAACATTCCAATAAACATTTTTTAACTGCAGTATAGTTTAAGCAATCAGTATCAGACAATTTAGAAACAGCAATTACCACTTTACCACGGAGTAAGGAGGTCAGGAACTGTACCCAGAACTCTTGGTCAACATTATACTGTTTACATAGCCTTTCAGACATATGAATAATACTATCAAAATTATCACTCTCTAAATTGTGGAAGAAATGTACTGATTTTTATGGCTTCTGGGGTCTGGTTATTCCCTTCCCCATTACCTTCATGACCCTGACGAAGGGTCAGCATCTTCCTCTCATGCTGATGCTGCTTCTCCTTTTCTTTGGCCTCCAAATGCCACAGCTTCTCATTTTCTTCAGCCTCCAAACCCCGCAGTGTCTCTGATGATTCTAGTTCCAAATGCTTGGCTTCCAGTTCAAGTCTCTTTAACTTCAGATGCATTTTTAACTCCTCTGAGGAAAAGGTGAACTGTCCTGTTTCTGAGGGCTGTAAATTCCCACCACCAGACTGGTTATCCTCCTGGCTGCTGGTCTGTACTGCAGCTGTGATTAAGGCTGCAATAATTTCCCATTTAGCCAGGCTGACATGCCCCAGTCCTTTTCCTTAGCACATCTCAACCAACTGGTTCCTTGTCAGCTTGCCATAATCCCCTGCTGACATCCTTACCTGCTCTACCTGACTAACTAAGCTAACAACATGTAAATAAATAAAACTATTGTGATATGAAACTCTGAATGTCTACCATGTGGCTGCTGAGAGTACACACTTTTAGTGACAACTGCTTAAAGGCTACAGGAGTTCAATTAATATCCACAACACTGCTCAACAATAAGTGATCATGTGATGACCCCACCACTGGGAACCAATATGTGATGCCCACCACTGCTACCAATAAGTGAAGGCCACCACTAACACAAATATTTGACATTCCCATTCTAGGCCAGTAATCAAGGAGCCTGAATTCTCACCACTGACACTGGAGAGGGACATGCACTTTGAATACAAATGGATACACACAGTATTTCTAGATGCAGATCTCCCTGCATCAAGTACAATTTCCCTTAAGAGCACAAAGGGAACACACTCAGCCTGGGATCTGGATTTCTCTATATCTGTCTCCCTCCAGGTCCCCAGTAAGATTCTCCACTGGTACAGCTGTAGGGTTAGTTTCTCAGCCAAGTCTTCCAGCACCCTGTCTGTGAACCCACTGCTTTGTGTCCCTGCTCAAAGAAGCTGGCACACACACACTCTATAAGATTTAATTTTCTCACGCACACATACACAGACACACACACACACACACACACACACACACACACACACACACACACACACACACACACACACACACACACACACACACACAGGTTTACTTGCTATGCCCCCTTCTGCCTAGACTATAAGGTAGATTCACTGCCTCCAGTCAGTTACTATAAGGCTCTTAAAAGGGTATCCAATTATGCTGAGTGAAGTTAATATTAATACAACTGATAGCAGCTGACTAAGACAGTTAGGCTTTCTGGAGAGGCCCACACAGTGTAACCAAATAAATATAAGTACTGTCAAAGGTTAGATACTTTCTACAAGGACTAGCCACAATAAAAGTTTTAAACATATTTCATAATAAATAAGAAAAGAACATGAAAATATTGTTTATATATATATATATATATATATATTTACTGTAAACTACATAGTTCAAATCACAAAAAATATTGAAAAAAACATTGATGGACAGACTCATACAAATAAAGAAAAACAATCTCTAAACTAAGCTTCACTATATTTCTGACCGAATCTAGGAGAATTTACTGTTCCCTAATAATTTACTTGGGGAAGGCAAGACAAAATATGTGAGCAGTCTTACTAGTCAGGCCCCTAAACAGAATACTCAATACTCAGAGATTTCTCTTTGCAATATCTAAAATATAATTTCCAAGAGGGCTGCAGAATAACCTCATCTGGTCACCTGACTCTAAGTTCTCACAGTATTCCCCTTTGAAGCTGAGACAGGAAGTTAGCATAGATGGCTACAATACACATCTAAATGTCTATGGCAGGGCCTGTGGCTTCCCCTCTTTTTACTGAGCTAATGAGCAAGGGCTTTTTTCCAGACCTAGCATCTCCGGTCCTATTCAGAACTGTGATGTGCAGCTTTAATGGTTTAACAGCTCATTTCCATTTCCATTATTTTTCTTAAAGTAAGCTAGCTGGTACATTTAATTCAGTTGCAATAATACATGTACATTTCATTTCACCAGGGTGCACTGTTGATACATTTTAACACAAACAAACCTCACAAATACATTTTCAGCACAAGCATCTGTACAAATCCTTTTGATATACAAATGACAGACAGTAGTAATATATTTGTAAGACAAAAATCTTCCAAAAATCAGTTTGATATTCAAAGGGCATATCATTCTTTATAAAGCTCAAGCTGGCTATGCTGGCACTTGCCCAAATCATCACAAACACAGCTCCTATTGTGATGCTCGGATGTACTACAGTCAGTGTCCATCATTTATACCATAACTACTCTGGTTCATAGGTAGTCACTAGGTTTACCATCTGATGGACCATTGATGAGCCTAGCTCAAATTTTGATTTTGCCCTAAAGCACTGCATTTGGAAGTTATTGCTGAAAGACACACAGGAGACAAATGAGGGGTGAGGAAATCAAACCCTGTATCATGGAAACTGCAGCTCATGCCCTTATCACTTTGCTCTAAAGGGAGGAGAAGGATTCAAACTGTACAACACTGACAAAGAAAACAGCAGCATCAGCCCACTATGCTAATTCATGAGTTACAAGTGGAACAGTGGGATACAGGAACCGAGTATTTATACAGGCATAGGCACCAATGCACGCACGTACGTGCACATGCATGCGCACACACACACACACACACACACACACACACACACACACACACACACACACACACACACACACACACCCACACACACCCACACACCCACACACACACACACACACACACACACACACACACACACACACACACACACACACACACACACACACACATGAATACAGGAATCAGTGCATTAATACTGCATAGAACTTTAATGAGCGGCATTATTGACTGACTATAAACCTCAGTGACTTGTAACCTTCAGTGATTTATAAAAAAAATGAAGAAATGTGTGAATGTTTGGTAGTTAGTGCAGAGGATTAAGACTGTAAGCTCTTAATGAGCTGTGGTTTGCACTGGCAGAGATACAAACTTTATTTTGCTTACTATGTGACTCTGAGCAAGTCATTTAACCAGTCAGTGCTGATGGCATAAAAGTTGTTTTAAGAACTTGAGCATGCACACACCTGCTTGCTTTCATCTGCAGCTCATTCCCAATCACTCAGATTTCTATGATAATCAAGCTTGGATTCTCCATTTAAATAGTGAAATGATTTCTGGAAGTGATTCAGTCAAGCCTGGCTGTACTACTCCTTGGCTGTACATCAGTCCTGCCTCTAGCTAGTCACTCATTCCTGCCTTCCTGTCCTCACTGGTTCTGCTACGACTTCCTGTGGTGGTTGTAGGGAGTGGAAACTTGGCTGTACATCACTCTGTGAAAGAGCAGCTAAGTTCTGGTACCACTGTAGGTATCAATAATTAAATTAAATTGTTTTGGAGGCTACCTCTGGACCTTCCTGAGCCTGTGGGCTCTGGGTGGCTTCTCATTGCACACTTATCATCTGCCACTGAGTGAGACTGCATCATCATGTTGTATTAAGCCTGTTAATCCTGGGATAGTATATATTTCAAATAAACTG
Source organism: Protopterus annectens (assembly GCF_019279795.1). Classification (NCBI taxonomy): domain Eukaryota; kingdom Metazoa; phylum Chordata; order Ceratodontiformes; family Protopteridae; genus Protopterus; species Protopterus annectens. Next base: position 192,758,203 of record NC_056730.1, read on the forward strand.
TACAATGACCTTCAGGTACTTTTGAAGTCAGTTCAAAGGTGAACACATGGTATATGTATCAGGTAAATAAATACATGTCTGGGGAAACATTTTCAGTTTAGTTGCTGCTAGTTAAAGACAGTAGTTATTTTCCATTGCTCTGATTTGCTCTGGACATTTGGTAAAGTGCTTGTTGGAATAGCTGTATTTCTATTTTGCACAAAAAACACATAATATTCCAAACAGATGCGGATCTTTAGTGAGAAACATGTCAAACTAGTCTAACAGAACTACCTATACCATATGAACAATGCCGTTTATGTACCATGTCTTATAACATTTCACCAGTAAAAACATTCTGTTCATACGTCTCAAACTCTTATTGCAGACACATTTCTGAAAGCTATTTAAGAGAGCAATCTTTGTGTTTTGTTTTAATCATCCTTCATTATCTCCTCCATATTGTTTCTTTAAATACTTATTTAAAAATATTGCAGTAATATTCTTTGCCACAATTCACCCATGTTCATTCTTTCAACTCCCTATTTTCTAAAAGATAAATAGCAAAAATGCTGAGCCGAAAGACAAAAGACGAAAAAAAAAAAAACTTTTTTGCAGAGAACCCCCCCCCCTGCACTGCCAATTATTATCGATTTTATTTTATTTTGATTAATAGGAAAGTCAGACTGGGTAGGAGTCCATTTTCAGTGGACACCTGGGGAGAAAAACTCCAAAGTACTATTAAACATTTTAAGATCAATAATTTTATCTTCAAAAATAATACAAAAACATCTATAGTTTAAATAATTATACCAAATTAAACATAATATGAAAACATTGGTTAAGAATTTTTGCAAGTTATATGACAAGGATTTAACTCATGACATCTGATTAATGCCTTCAGGTGCATCTGCAGTTGACTCCTACTGACACCTCTAGGTGTCGAATATTGCTTGTTGATATTTGCATCAATAATTCCAAAACCATGCTATGTACAAGGTTTTAAAATATTTCATCATAAAGCTTACAGAATAGAAACCTCAACTGCATTAATATTTGACTTCTGTGTAGTGTAGGTAAATAGATATTAACTGTTATTCTTATGATATTAATTTACACAGATATAACTTTCACATGTTTCTAAATATCTCAACAACCAAGTAACAGAGACAGCACTCCTTAGCCTCATCTGAAAGCTCTCAGCTAGATGAATAAAATGCTGTTGCTAGCATGTATGTAACTTAAGTGGTGGCTGAGATATTGTAAGTTGTTTACAAAATATTACAAATGTAATAGTTACTGTGCTTACTTTGACTTATAACATTTGGTTTAAGACCTAAAGAATACTACCACTATAAAATAGTTTGTGCTGAAGAGTTTGCCATTTATACTTCTTTCATAACCCCCATGGTTCCAGAGATATGAACATTTGTTTGAAATGTGAGGATATAATTTGATTCTGTCAAAAGGCTTAGGCTCCACCCATTGGGAGTTACAGTGCAAACCTCCAGAGCTCCATTGGAGTGAATGAGTTTATTAGAGAAATTCTAGCCAGTTTACAGATAAGCTGAAGGTAAGTTAGTACAACACAAGCAGGAGGAAAAGCAGGCTTATGCTATATTTAGAGAGAAAACCAGGGGATAGTAATTAATAGATGTAAGGAAGTAATTGAGAAGTGGAGTTTTAAGGCATGAACAGGTATTTGTTCACATTCAGATATATATTTTATCCTGGTGTTGAGCAAGAACAGAGTGAGATTTTGACTAGGAAGTCTTTCAGAATGGTTGTGAACGAAGGGAAGGAGAGTATTGACCTGATGGATACAGGTAAGAAGTTCTAGACCTTAGCAACATTGTACGCATACAGACAATACCCGGCAGATTTGATAGGTTTTGTGGACAGAAAGGAGTTTTTGGTCTTTGGATCATGATGATCAACTGGGAATATAGTTGTGTGGAATTGTGTTTACTACCGGACAAGCATATGGATGCTGGACAATTTTATAGGTAGTAAAAAGCTATGTATATGTCTAGAAGTAAGGAGGAAACTAGCTTGCTGTTATAGCTTTACTGACAGTATCTGTATAGGTTAGAAGAGCAGTGCTCGTAATATGGGAAGGATGGAAGCCATGTTGTAAAGGAAATAGTTCTTCCTGCTGGAGATAGCTTAGCAATTGTTTTGAATATATTTTTCAAGTATTTTGGAGAGGGGGGATAAGATCGCTATAGGTCTAAAGTTAGTAATGTCTGTTGAATTTCCTCCTTTCTTAATATGGATAATGTGTGGCATTTTCCAGAGAGAGGGAATGCGGGATTCCTAAACTGACCTATTTATAAGGTTTAAGACAGGATACGTAATGCTGATACCTGTTATTTTAAGGTATTCACTTGGAAGGTCATCAGGTGAAGTAGATCTTGGTTTGACTTTGTTTAAGAGTAGTTTTATATAGGATGTGGGCACAGGTTTGAAGGTGAAAGTGGATGTGCTGATATGTGGCTTTTGGGGAGATTTGGGATTAGATGTTGATGAATCTTTCATCTAATCAACATCATTTAATCCTGTACCCCCACACCATCATAAGTTATATATCCCTACTTCATGGTTACACCAGAGTGGAGAAAAGGGCAGAACTGTCCCAGAAGTGCATCAATGACTTGCACAACGGAATGCATTGTGGTGAAACTCATCACAACTTTAAATGTTTGAAACAATGCTAGTCACTGGAAAAGTCCCCAGTGACCCATAGCTAAGCCCTCTGGACTATGCATATATTTTTCTTTAGCCAGCAAAGAAGACACTGAGCATCATTTTTTCTTTTTCTATATATTTTCTTTTTTATATCTATTTCTGTTCCTGCAAGCAAGCTAATATATATATATATATATATATATATATATATATATATATATATTTATAAATCTCTCCTTCCATACTATAAAATGCGTCTTCTTTATTTTCTAATCTGTTATGTTTTCTCCTACCAGGTCCATATAATCTCTTCCTGATTATTCTTAGCACTTTGTTCTAATAACTTGCCCAAAAACTTCTTTATGAGATAAGGATAATCCAGATCTGCATGTGATCATGCCACAATAGTATAAAATGTTGTATGCCTTCTTTCTTTTTAATAAACATTATCTACAACTTTAGTAACATTTTCCTTACAGATTTATTTTTATTTGTGTTCTTAATAATCTAGAATGCCTCCTATCAGGTTTCTGCTCTTATTTGGCCATGGATTAACAGTGCGTAGCATATAATTTAATCTTGTTTGTATTACTCCTTTTTATACATATGATCAAAATCTTAATAGGTGTGTTTTATATATCAAACCATCTTTCTAACTCTGTTTTCTTATTCTTCCTAAGTAATCCACAAATAAAGTGCCCAACTCAAACAATATTTATATTTATTAACAAAACCATTTTTACCTTTGTAAATAGTTTTATCCTTTCTTTTTTCTGTTTTCTTTTGTATTCGTATAAGTATTGCATAACTTGTAATAGTTTACTTCCAGTAAACAATGACATGTCAGTACCTTCACCACTTCTTTCACATTACTTTTTATTTCCCATCTAGACTTCACATGAAATAGAACTGCAAGCCCACAACATTCTTCATTACAAAATGACCATAGAGTTTTTTTGCTGCTGAACTGTACTACACATTGCTATCTTTCATGCTTTCAAATAAAACTTATATACTGTAGAAAGAACATATCACTATCCTGTTTTTCAGTCACTGTAATTCTATTGGTCATTATATATAATTCTATATACTATTCATATTTAAAGGAAGAAGAGAAAATCAAGAAGTTACCTAGTTGTTCTATTTCTTTTAATCACTTGACTCTGCCCAATAGCACTCCTCCTCCTCCCCCCATTTGACATTTTCCTCTTCCTCGAGGTGGATGAGAATGTAACCATTTGTTACACAGCTTGGCAAGAGCTCCATTGCCCATTCAGTTTCCTGGCAGGCTGACAGCTCTCTTGGTTCATTTTTACCCCTCAGATGCATACAGGACAGTAGACTAGCTTACCTTGTCATACGAATGCCCCTTCCTATCCTGACCTAATCCCTCCCTGTGGAGACTGATACTCTGCATAAGAGTGAACACACCTGGACTATACATGAGCAGTTTATCATATCCCAGTAGCTGCTACAATCTATAATACCCCAACAGTTCTGGTAGAATTAGTAGCGGAGTGATCTACATTACTTCTCTTCTGATGGGATGACACAGTCAGCGTCAATCGTTTACTCCCATCTCCTTTGCCAGGCTTTTCAAGCTTCCTGTACCGACAATTAATCAAAAAAATACCTCTTTTGCAGTCGAGATTTATCTTGCTATAACCAAGAGCTGGGCCTAATCCATTTCTCTTTAAACTTTTTCTTTCTTTCTTTCTCTTTCTTTCTTTCTTTCTTTCTTTCTTTCTTTCTTTCTTTCTTTCTTTCTCTTTCTTTCCTTTACTCACCATTTCTCCAGTTGTTCCCCTGCCTACTTTTTCCATCTTCCTTATATTGTTCCCCTTAACCCGATTTTAAGTTATTGGTTTCTTTCATTAGTTCAAAATCATCATTCGTTTTATTGTATTTTGAATGCTTTCACATTGTCTACTGTCTATCCTTGTGCTATTTCCTGAAATTTTCCATTTATTTCTGTTTCACACAATGAAGACAAAATAAATTACCAATTTTTAACAATTCCTGTAATCAAATTCACAATTCTGTTTAATGTCGCCTCTCTTACCACACTGTTCACATATCTCTTTTATAATAATTTCTAATGTGTCCCAAATCACCACAAAATTAACATTGCTTCAGTTGATCAGAATAGTAGAATATTTTTCTGCAATTTGATATTCTTCTATTATTAAAGATCCACTACCCCATCACCCACCACCGCAAATTCTGCTGAAAGTATATCATCCCAATTCAATTCACATTTCATGAAATCCATAACATCCCTCATAAACAATAATATTAACACACCCCTAACAGTCCCAAACTCTCCAGAATCTAACCATATGTCATTCTTTATTAAGCCAATAAAAACTGGCTGCATAAGGAAACTCCTGTCCAAATTAAAACCCTCAACTCCCAAATTAGAACCCTCGACTCCTATAACCGATCAGCTCCCCAACGAATTTCTGAAACTAGCAGCTGATTCCATCTCTTATCCCATCTCAATACTAATCAACCACTTGATTTCTGAACAATATATACCCAAGTTCTGGAAAACAGCACATATCATCCCCCCCTTCATACAGGTGGCCCTTCTACAGACTTCTCAAAGTATAGACCCATTGCTATTCTCTTTCCCCTAGCCAAGATTCTGTAAAACTGTATCCATAAACAACTCCTTGACTATTTCTTTAAGAGGAACCTGTTATCCAATCCCCAACATGGTTTCTAACCCAAATCCAGCACTAATACTGCACTAATACATTTCACAAATACTGTAAACCTCATCAAAAATCAAGGCCAACATGTCTCATCTATTTTCCTTGACATGTCTAAAGCTTTCGATACAGTATCCCACCAAAAACTGCTTAATAAACTTTCAACATACAACCTCAGTCAAACTCCTCTATCTTGGTTTCACAGCTATCTTTCTGACAGACAGCAATCAGTGAAATGGGAAAACAATATCTCCCCTATCCTACCCATCTTTGTTGGAGTATCCCAATGATCTATCCTTGGACCTCTCCTTTTCATCATATTTACCAATAACCTAAGCACTGCTGCTCAACTAGCCTCCATTGTTCAATATGCTGATGATTTCTCCCTCATCTACTCTGCCACCTCCCTTCTGAAACTACAAGAAGAAACACAAAAATCACTCAATGACATAGAAAACTATTTCTCCAACCACCAACTCATACTCAAAAATAAAATACAACCCAAAAAAATGCAGCAAAAATGGCGGCAAAAGCCACTGAATAACAAACACAGTTTATAAAATACTTAGTGCCTCCACTTACACAGCCTTCAAAGAGTAAAGAATTCACAAAACACAGTTTACTTAAATACAATACAAATAATAAGTAAAAACTGAACAATTAAACATTTAATCAATCAATTCAAATCACATACTTCCAGTTGCATTCCTTATTAAGCCCAAACGGCTACAATGTACCATATTTTAAAATAAGAAGGGTTTCCTTCTTTAGAAGTTTGTTTTTTAAACTAATACATTCCTCTATACCAACTTGTAGTTGTTCTAAAACACATCCCCTTAAAGATTCAGGGTTAGAATCATGTAACAACATAAAATGACTACCAAGGGGGCTCTCTAAGTTTTTATTCCTTATATCCCTAATATGTTCTTGTAGGCGGACCCTGAAACTTCTATACGTCTCCCCTATATAGAACATATCGCAACCACACCTCAACACATACACAACCCCCTCAGTGTTATAATTATACCTATCTCTAGCTTTAAATTTTAAGCCATTAATATAGGGGAAAGAACTCACTACATATTGGCAGTTGGCGCAACCATCACATGGAGTAGTACCATTATATAAATCCAAACCCTGGTTAATACATCTGGTGGAGAAAAATAATTATGTACCAATATATCTGATAAGTTCCTAGGTCTTTTATATAATCCCTGGGATTCATGAAGCTTGGTGCAAGGACAGTGTTAGCCTTGCGCCGACCGTGCAGCATAGAGATGGTGCAGCAGCACCACATGCATATTAATGAAGGCTCGCTGCTGTAACGGCCACATGCATAGGAAACGTGTACGAGTGCAGGGAGCGTGTCCAAGCGCTGCATGGAGGCATGAACATGTCGGCTGCATACGCGCAACCTAAAATGCTGACTAGTACAGCCTGCCTCTAATAGTAATTACTCCTGTCAGTGTCCGTGGATACTGAAATGTATGCAAAGCATACAAGACATCATTGCGAACACCACAATAAGAAGTAAACACAATGGCACATAGCTGAATATTGAGTCCCTGTCCCTCAAACAAAGATATTTAAAACCCCATGCCCATATTCCATTGTAGTATTGCTAGTTATACCAAGTGGAAGTGAAACGCATCGTGTTAGCGTGCCGCCAATTGCCAAGCCTAGCCCAATGATTTGGGTTACCACCTGTCCTACATTGTGAGGGACAGTCCCCCTCTAGGCAAGTGTGTCCATACCAAAACCATAATAAATGTGAAATGTCCTGCAATAGTAGGACATAATTATGTCCCATATGTTATGTAATAGTCCCATACAGTATGTATGTCCATATATAAAATACCTATATGTTACAAGAAACAGAATAAGTAAGTAAACGAAACAGAATAAGCAACTACACCGCTACAACAATAAATGCTTATATGTAGGCATAAAACTAAAGTACTATCCTTTGTAATGACCGTGGGTATGTGTTGGCCTGTAAACTCAGATGTGTGCCATGAAAATGTCCCATCCAGGTCATATGAAAAGGTAGCAACCTTACCAGTGGTCAGAGCATTCGCCCAATATCTGCCCATTCGCGGTCCAAGTAGTCCTTATCAGGACAAGCCATAGATGAACGGGTATTACCCGGGTCTATCTACCATGTCATGAAAGATAAGTATTTGTGTGTACCTATGTGCGTGAAGTAAAGCATGTGGATGATCTGAAAAGTTAGTGTAGACCTCACAACCATGTTGGTACCAGAGATATGTAGTGTACACAATGTGTTCT